>NC_083467.1:24549001-24556501 GCF_030014155.1 Tachysurus vachellii
AAGTGTTTAACACCATCATCTCAGGTGTCCTTCAGACCAGCACGGTGTGGCTACCTCCACATGTCAGGGCTCACCAGTTTAGTGACAGACACATTAGGGAAATTCACGATCAACACTGGTGCTATCTTCCAGGGAAGTGTGCTGTCCCCACTGCTCTTCCCCCTTTATACAAATGACTACATCTCTACCAAGCCGTCTGTCAAACACCACAAGTGCCTCATGCGGGATTCGGACACGGAGACCTTCACGTTCCTGGGATCTGCCACAGTATGTCACAGGACCTGAAATCAGATCACCACAGTGGAAAAATCCAAGCCCAGGATGTATTTTTTCTGTACCTCAGGCAGGCGCCGTGGACGCAAAGCTGTTCGTTCTATCACTTTGGTTCTATCCGCCGAAAAAAGGCTTCGACGGACCACGAGGACTGCTGAACGGATTGGATCAGTAATGCACCCCTGCCCTCTCTCCAGGATCAGGAAGTGAACTATGAGAATAAATCACATGCTCTGCACACCCTAGCCATGACCTTTTGAACTCCTCTCCTCTACCAGACGCTACAGATCACTTCGCACCAAAACAACCAGTCACAGGAACTGTTGTTTTGGGGTTTTTTTTGCTCACAGGCCATCTCCCTCGTGAACGGTTAATCCACACTAATCTTCTCTAATGTGCAACTGTTTGGCTGTAGTACGATATACGACATCATAACCCACATTTACTGCCCTGCTCAGGAAATACTGCTGTATCGGTGATATTGGTCTGACTTTTTTTTTCTTACAAGTTCCTTGTGTGTGTAAGCTCGCTCGGCCGATAAAGCCGTTTCTGATGATGTAACCGTTTATATAAAAGTTTGTGGACGAATCGATATTTTGTGGCGTGTCACAGAAATGTGTTCGAGACTCGTGAACAGAAAAGTATTTAAAACCACCAACCCGACCCCCAACCAGCCCAAGCCCCTCCCCCGTGCCTCCACCTCCCCCATCCCATACAAAACAGAAGAAAAAAAAATAATTTGCGTACCTATAATTAGCTTAACACCATCTAACAGCATCTTGTCGAATAACACAGAAAAAACCTGTTACAAATACAAGATATGTTTTGGGTTTTGTGTGTGTGTGAGTGTGTGTGTGTGTGTGTGTTGTTAGTTGTTATTTAACATTAATCTGTTACCACTAAAACAGTGTATATGGGAACCTCTACTTAATACCACATCATACACAATACGAAGCAGTGTACGATTCAGAATTTTACGGACGAGACTCAAAAACAACAGCGATGCGGGAAACGATCCTCGATCCGAATCGAACGGAAGTCCACGCTCTCGCTGTCGGATTGTCGTGTCTAAAACACAGACGATGTTAGGGAGCGAGTCACAAGCAGGAACTGCACGGCCGGATCCAAGCAAGTAGATGCAACAAAAGTCAAACGTGTACGGAAAAAACACTCTCACTCACTCTCACACACACACACACACACACACACAAAATGACAAAAGCTTTTTGCTCATATTCAGTGCTCAAAATTTGGGAGGCGGGGCTTAACAGCCAAGACCCACATAGGGAAATAAAAACTCCTTCACCAAGAGAGGGCCATTGGATACAGAGTTCAGCTACACTGCAAAGTTTTGTTCGTGTTTGCAAGATGACAGCAAGTCGCACTGCATCCTGAAACAGGTCGGCAGGTCTGGGTGACGAGATTTGGCAAATTCATAGAAAAAAAGATTTGTGAAAATGGCTGATTAGTTTCTATTAGTAGAAATGGAAAAGCATCATCCAGAAGGTGACATTAAACCAAAGCACCGCATCCCCTAACACACTGTTCATCTCTCAGTCCCTTAATAATAGTAAAAATAATAAGAATAATAACAGCACTGTAGCGTCATGAACACTGTCGGTGAAAATAAAGCCCGGTCCTGTGGAGTCTCTGGTCTCTCGTGTTGAATTTAAAAGCAACAGCAGCAGGTGGTGTTTAATGGAAATGCTCCTCTTCAGCTTCTCGAACGCAAACAAGAGCCGTAAAAGTGGCTGAAAGAGCAATAAAGTGCCTACCTGCAGTTGGGTGGAGGATCCAGAGTGATCTCAGCTAGCTCCTTCTGGATTCTGCATGAAAGACAGGAGAGAGTGAGTGAGAGAGAGAGAGAGAGAGAGAGAGAGAGAGAGAGAGAGGAGCAGGGGACAGAAGAGACAGAGGGAGGGGATGTGAGAAAGAGAGAGAGAGAGAGAGAGAGAGAGAGAGAGAGGGAGGAGGGGATGAGTGAGATGTATGTGCATGTGTGTGTGTGTGTGTGTGTGTGTGAGAGCAGTTGTGCGTATTTGAGTGCCCTCTACCAGAGCAGTGCTAAGTGCACGCCTCAATCCAACTAACATGGCTGCTGCCTCTTTGTTCTCGCAGGCCGGAGCCCAATCTGGGGGAAAAAAAATTATAAAAAATGGGAAAGAACTTCTGATCCAAAGGCCACGCCCCCTCACCCCAAGGCCACGCCCCTGGTCGTTCTACCCACTTTAAGCACAAAAGCCTGGCTGTAAATGCTTCCATGCAAATGAGGCACAAAGGGAGGGAATCGAAGGGGATGGGAGAATTTGAGTATCTGACAGGAGCTCCGAGGGACTGTCACGAAAGCATTAGCAGCTGAGTGAGAGTGCGTGAGGGCAGGATTTGGGATGTTTTCAGCATGAGGGAGCGCCGTTTTAATCGCCCTTGCTTCCCGCACATAAAGAGCCTGCGAGCTTTCCGAGACAAGCGTGCGCTTTTTTTCCTTTTTATTCCATTGCTCCGGTTATAAGTGACATGGTGATAGGAAGCAGCATTAGAGTTCAGACCTGTTCAGAGATTTACTTAAAATAAAAAAAAATAAAAAATGATGTGAGGTTCGAAAGCACATAGTTCCTAAACAGATGTCAGGGAAGAATAGCCAGGGGGGTGCCCTGGAAAGATGAATGGAGACGTTTTATAGTGAAGAGTCTGTCTGATTGGTCACGTGAACAAAACAAGTGGCCTAAAAATACACAACATGGCCAAAGGTATACGGACACCTCGTCATCAGCTTCCTTCTCTTTCCTTTCAGCGGAACTCACTCACTCGCTCACTCATTTTCTACCGCTTATCCGAACTACCTCGGGTCACGGGGAGCCTGTGCCTATCTCAGGAGTCATTGGGCATCAAGGCAGGATACACCCTGGACGGAGTGCCAACCCATCGCAGGGCACACACACACTCCTTTCAGCGGAACTAAGAGACTAAAACAAGTCAAGTGAAGAAGCTTTTTATTGTCATTTCAACCATATATAGCTGTTGCAGCACAACACTGCTCCAGCATGACAATGCTCCTGTGCACAAAGCACAGATCTCCATGGAGACACGGCGTGGAGGTTAAGATTGGAGTCAAAGAACCTCACAGAGCCCTGACTCGGACTCAACCCCGCTGAACACCTCTGAGATGAACTGGAACACCGGATAAACCCCAAAACCTCTCAAACCTCACTGATGCTCTTGTATCTGAATGAACACTAATCCCCACAGTGACACTCCGACGTTTCTAAGTTGCGGTCTATGTTGTGTAACATCTGAAAAACAAGTTAGTTCCTGTTCTCACTGACAGTATATCAGCTGTCAAAAAAAATAAATGAATACAAGAGTTCAAATACAGCATGTCATGTTAATCCATCAACTCTAGGATTAGGCGTTTTTTGCTAGAATGGAATTAAACCCCAAATCAAGCAAAGATTTTCTTTGGCAGATTTCGGCCATATCGTGTGACATGATCACAACAGGCACCGAGCCAAAGCCCTCTCCCGTGTGACATGAGTACGGCGCTCGTAGAAAGTCATTACATACGTGTCTTCACTGGTAGAATCCCGTGCTTGCAATGTCGTCAGTTCACAACAGCTTTCCCGCGCAAAAAAAAGCACAAGCCGCATCACAAATTTTGGAGTACCGCAATCAAACATTTTTGGCCTTAACGATCACGATGAGACTCCTAATAGACTGATTACTAATTACTACAAACTCCTGACACTGACACTGGAGACTAATAAACACTCCGCAAAATCTCTTCGGCAAAAACCTCACACGTTTAAATAATTACGCTTTAAAAAGGAAAAAAATTAATCTGTTTATCGCACAAGATCCTGTGGATGAGCTGTTGCTATAGAAACGGTAAGGCGTTACAACAAGTTTTACTTCATTTTAAAAGCTGCTTTTATGGGAAATGAATCAACACAGTGTGGTATAAATAATAATGAGGTTAATAATAATAATAATAATAATAATAATAATAATAATAATTATTATTATTATTATTATTATTATATTATAATAATAACAATAAAATAAATAATGATAATGATAATAATAATTAAAAATAATAATAATAATAATAATAATAAAAATACTAAATAATAAATAATAATAATTAAAAAATAAACCTAATAATAAATAATAATAATAATAATAATAATAATAATTATAATAATAATAATAACGTTTGCACCAATGCCATTTTTTTGTGTATGTGTGTAACGATTCTCTTCCATCTAACGCTTGGATAGAAATAATGATCCTCACTGAGCTATTTGACTTTTTATAGCCCTTCAATCTATATTGCACTGATTATTAAAAATCCATCAGGTCAAGAGAATGTTACTTTTGTCCTTTCTTCCAGGCATCGGTTTAATTCCCAACAACTGAAAGGATGAACGACGCGCAGGCGACGTTTCCTGTACGTGAACGCAGAGTCAGCTCACGTCTACGGTACAGCCGTGGTTTAACGGGTTACACGTTTACCGAGTTTTAATGCTTTTATGTAGTAGCTAATGAGCCTAATAATCGCTCGGGGTATTGCTGTGGTTAATGAATAAACGCAGAACAACCTGCGCTGTCTATGAGTTCTTCCGAAGACTCTCGGAAAACGAGCGTGTGGCGACGGTAAGAAGTCGGCGGCTTGTTATCCGTCCTTCGTCCCGTGACGTGTGTGGGAAGAAATTACCTTTTGGCGCTGGACGACAGCTTGGCCGGGGTTTTGCTGGACTGTTTGGATGCTTTCTTCTGCTGTTGCTGTGGAGGTGTGGCCTGCTTCCTCTCTTCCTGCTCCTCGACCTCTGCTACAGGAGGATCTCTCTGATCGGCATCTGAACTGCCGCTGCTGGTGCTGGGACTCTCGTCGTCTGACCTCTGCCTTTCTCCGGACATTTTTTTCCCCACCTTGGATCAAAACAAAGAGGTGGTTATAAGCTGGGAAAGCAGGCTCAGAGTGCAGTGCTGCGGTGTTACTGCGCAGGAAAGGTGAGAAATACGCAAAAGGGGAAAGAAGAAAAAAAATAAAATCATTATATAGTGATGCAGCAAGTGATAAATGAATACTTAATGATGTAATGACACGATGATAAAACACTGATAAAGCATGTTGCCTGTCTTCTGATTACTATGTCCAGCATGATACTGAAATCTGTTCGGTGACCTAAACGTGCTCTTTTATTCTGATTAATTAGCCAATTAGAAAGAAAGAAAGAAAGAAAGAAAGAAAGAAAGAAAGAACCAAGACTGAAAATTTGCCAATTATAAACCAAAATGTAAACGATTTTACAATAAAAGTCTTGTAATTCCAGAATAATAGTTATTAATGACAAATAGTAATAAACAGAAATAAACAGAAACTCCCTGTTGCTATGGTAACTTAGGTGTCTGATAATAATAATAATAATAATAATAATAATAATAATAATAATAATAATAATAACTACAACAACAACAACAATAATAATAATAATAATAATATTAATAACTACAACAACAACAATAATAATAATATTAATAACTACAACAACAACAATAATAATAATAATAATAACTACAACAACAACAACAATAATAATAATAATAATAATAATAATAATAATAATAATAATAATAATATCACATTACATTGTGCTACAGACAACTTTTCAATTTTGATTTGTTTTAGATTCTGATCAGTTTTTTTTTGTTTGTTTTTTACGTGTGATATCCGAACCAATATTAATATAATTCCATCTTGGAGATCAAATAAGTGCCTTCACTATAACCATTTATAGACATATCATACGTTCTTCCTCCAGGGGAACCATTCAGATATGGATGTTCTATATAGACCTCTACTAAAGACTGTTTGCTGATCAGACGACCTGTTTATGAAGAAGAAACCTCGAGGAACCTTGAGGGGGGAAAAGAGAAAAGTCGCCTTTGTTTTTAAGTGCAGCGTTTGCATTCCTGAAGTGTCGGGAAGACAGCGTGAGGACAGTCGTGTCTTCTAGTCTGTTATTTTTTGATGTAACGAAGGAGCGGTGAGGGACGACGGGACCGTGTTTGGTCGTTGCGGTGGATGTTTTTCTGTGAGTACAACAGTAAACTCCGGTGTTAAAAGTAGCTGAATAGTTAGCTTGAGTTTGACCTTTGGATGATTTTATAGCTTTTCTGTGACTAAACTATTACATCTCAATATCACAACAGCTGACATTTTCATAATACACACCATACACAAATAAAAAAAAAACCACACACACACAAGAAAAAAAGTGAAAGTGAAAGTGACGTGACATACGGCTAAGTACAGTGACCCGTACTCAGAATTCGTTCTCTGCATTTAACCCATCCAAAGTGCACACACACAGCAGTGAACACACACACACACACACCATGAACACACACCCGGAGTAGTGGGCAGCCATTTATGCTGCAGCGCCCGGGGAGCAGTTGGGGGGGGTTTGGTGCCTTGCTCAAGGGCACCTCAGTCGTGGTATTGCCGGCCCGAGACTCGAACCCACAACCTTAGGGTTAGGAGTCAAACTCTCTAACCGTTAGGCCACGACTTCCCCCAAAATATGTGTAACGAAATAGATCCAATCCAATAAGCTGCTTGCAATCAGTGTGTAAATATATGGATGTAAATAAATAAATAAATAAATAAATCTCAGCAATGTGTTTAAAACCTAATTTATCAGAGTGTTTTATATAGTCACACAGCTCAGCTCTCACCGCAAACACACACCATGAGACGTCCGGCAGACCCTCTAACGTGAAAACATCGCAAAGCCAAGAATCGAGCCAGGAAAAGATATTTCATACATCCAGTATAGTAAAAAGATCCTGTTCGCCAGCCATAAAAGTTCGTTCAGAAAATGGAAAAACGTTTACAGATGTGAGCTCATGACTAATATTTCATTCATTTAGAGTCCTCATGATGGACCACTTGAGCGTCATCGAGTACAATCAAGCTTTTCTCAATCTGACATGCATTATCGTTACTTTCGTTCGCCTCCTCGGCACAAACTTCGTCCTGTCTTCCTGTCTGTCTGTCTGTCTGTATCCTGACTGTCATACTGATCAAGAAATAAACACACACATGCTCACAAAGAACAGAGAGAGAGACAGAGAGAGTGACATGACCAGCAGGATCCAATTACTTACACCAAACTGGTGTCAGTCTGCAAGGACATGACGGATGCACCTTTATTTTTCCCTCCCATA
>NC_083467.1:24559001-24774001 GCF_030014155.1 Tachysurus vachellii
AGCTATAAACCGTTAGCTTTACTGTTCAACACTATTAGCATTTTGACTATTTACAATTATTGAAAGTTTAGTTTTAGTTTTATTTGTCATGTTTTTCTTATAGTTCACGTTTAGGCAACAAAAAGCCCTTTTTATGGTAAATTAAACTTTTATAGCCACTGTTTCTAAAGGAAAACAGGTCCCAGGTCCATGTAGCCTACAGCAACACTACAACACACTAAACCTTGGAGTTGTCCCTTAGTTGAAATTCAGACTCCACCTCATCCTGGTTTATACTGACTGAGAAGTCGAGCCTTCACACAATACAGTATATACACTCTATGGCAAAATATCTGACAAAAAATCTGCCCCTCGCAAACTTTTTCCACAAAGTTGGAAGCAAAGAAATGTCCAGAACCTCCATGAACACACACTTTTCCAACTTTGGAGCAGAAGTCTGTCTTGTTTGTCTTGTCCTGCACTGTCTTGTCTGTCTTGTTTGACTTGTCCTGCACTGTCTCGTCTGTCTTGTTTGTCTTGTCCTGCACTGTCTTGTCTGTCTTGTCCTGCACTGTCTTGTCTGTCTTGTTTGTCTTGTCCTGCACTGTCTTGTTTGACTTGTCCTGCACTGTCTCGTCTGTCTTGTTTGTCTTGTCCTGCACTGTCTTGTCTGTCTTGTCCTGCACGGTCTTGTCTGTCTTGTTTGTCTTGTCCTGCACTGTCTTGTTTGACTTGTCCTGCACTGTCTAGTCTGTCTTGTTTGTCTTGTCCTGCACTGTCTTGTCTGTCTTGTCCTGCACTGTCTTGTCTGTCTTGTTTGTCTTGTCCTGCACTGTCTTGTTTGACTTGTCCTGCACTGTCTAGTCTGTCTTGTTTGTCTTGTTCTGCACTGTCTCATCTGTCTTGTTTGTCTTGTCCTGCACTGTCTTGTCTGTCTTGTTTGACTTGTCCTGCACTGTCTCATCTGTCTTGTTTGACTTGTCCTGCACTGTCTTGTTTGTCTTGTCCTGCACTGTCTTGTCTGTCTTGTCCTGCACTGTCTTGTCTGTCTTGTTTGTCTTGTCCTGCACTGTCTTGTTTGACTTGTCCTGCACTGTCTAGTCTGTCTTGTTTGTCTTGTCCTGCACTGTCTCATCTGTCTTGTTTGTCTTGTCCTGCACAGTTTGCAGTGTCTTGTTTGTCTTGTCCTGCAATGTCTTGTCTGTCTTGTTTGTCTTGTCCTGCACTGTTTGCACCAGGTCACACAGTTGCACTTTATGTATCTGGGACGTTGTCTCATTTCACTGTGTACTGCAACAGCTATATATGGTTGAAATGATAATAAAAGCTTCTTGATTTGACTTGAAGACGTTGAGTGTCCTGCACTGATCCCTGACTCTGACTCAATCCCACTGAACACCTTTAAAGCACCGATTGTGTTCCTTGCCTCCTCACCTGATATCTGGGTCTGACCTCACTAATGCTCTTGTGGCTTAAAGAACACAAATCCCAACAGCCACGCTCCGAAATCTAGTGAAATAGAGTGAAGCTTATCATAAAAGCAAAGGGGGACTATATCTGGAATTGGGATGAGTGTGACGGTCTATTGTCAACTTTTGGCCTGATACTGTGTGCCACATAACAGACATGTGTTTCTGTCATCTTTAACTATTTAGAAACATGCAGAATGATCTAGCCTTATGAATGATCTAGTATATTTTCAAAACTATTAGTGATTCAATTTTGATCTTATCATTCATGCATCATTTATAGTCGCCCTCGGGCCTGTACATATTCTATGCAAGAATGCAAGTTTAACTGCATGAGTGCGAGTTGAAGCAAAGCTTTTGCTTACATGCCTTACATGTTATGGAGCATTGCCAGAGTTGTAAATAGCTAATACACAAGGGGGCAGCAAAGAAAAGGCAGCAGTGGAGTGCAGATTTGACATGGCTACTAATTATGAATGTACATTCTTCTTTAGTGTTGATGTTCGTATATAACGCCTCTATCAGCAACGTTCGGAACAATGTGTCATGGTCAGAAATTCCGATGCACATAAATGCTACATGCATAAGCAAGGAACACGCCATGTGGACGCACGTTAGCTTATATACATTTTATAGATTAGATAAAATGGCTAATACTTACACTCACCTGTCATTTTAACAGGACTGGGGGAAAATGTGATCTCTGTGACTTTAACCACGTTGGTGGTGTTTGTACCAGAGGGGATGATTTGAGTTTTTTAGAAACTCTTGGGATTGATCTCTTGGGATTTTCACACACAGCAGTCTGAAAAGTAAAAGAATGGTGTGAAAAAAAAACAGAAAACATCCTGTGAGTAGAGGATCTGCAGGATAAAACACCTTGCTGATGTGAGAGATCGGAAGAGAATGACCAGACTGGCTTGAGCTGACAGGAAGTCTATAGTAACTCAGATAATCAGCCTGTGGTGAGCAGAAAAGCAACTTAGAACACACAACACATCAATCATTGGGGTGGATGGCCAACAACAGCAGAAGACCTCATCAGGGTCCACTCCTTTCAACCAAGAACAGGAATTTGACCCTATTATGGGAACAGTCTCATCCAAAGTGGACAGATGAAGACAGGAAAAAGACCAAATGATTTCTTTCTAATCTTCAACTGTCCAGTTTGGGTGAGTCTGCGCATATGATATCCTCAAATTCCTGTTTTTGTCTGAAAGAAGTGGAGCCTGATGTAGTCTTCTGATGTTGTAGCTTATCCGCCACAAGTTTTAATACAGTATGTTCTTCATTCTTGGTTGCTTTTCTGTTCACCATGTTTGTAAAGAGTGAGTGATTGTACAGTATGTTACACTAGAGTTCCTGTCAGCTCGAAGCAGTCTGGTCAATCTCTTCTGATAATCTCCAAGGTGCTTCAGCAGACCTTCAGCTGCAGACCATCTGCTTGCAGGATGTTTTTTATTTTTCACACCATTCTCATGTGGCATTGAAACAACTGTGTCTGGTGAGCTGCATAAATCTATGGTCTGGGCTAGAAGGAAATCAGCCCCAGTGTCACTTCTTTATGTCATTCTGGATATTTTATCTGGATATTCAATCATTATACAATCATTGGTGGTGGTGTTGTACAGGATTGACTTCAACAAAACTCAAACAATAATCCACTTTATGTATCTATATAGAATAAAACAGAAGCCTTTATTTTTATACAGCATTCCTGGAACAGAGAGGGTTAAGGGCCTTGCTCAAGGGCCCGACAGAGACAGCTGCTGTACTGTGGCTTCAACCCCAATTCTCCAATTAACAACCCATAGCCTTAACTGCTTGAGTCACCAGTGCATCTATCTATCTATCTATCTATCTATCTATCTATCTATCTATCTATCTATCTATCCATAATTTATGTATATATATCCTTAACCGTGCACAGGACAGAGTCGGACACCGGCCCTAAATATTTTTTGGGGGGGGGCAGTAGGCATCGGGGTCCGTGGGCTGCGGAGCCAGGCCAGCCACGGACGCCCGAGGCCCCTACAGTACCTCGGTCCGACCCAGACCTGTGCACACCAGTGACCGAACCCGTCCACATGGGTGCCAGACCGGAAAGCTCGGGCAAGGCCCGGGGGAACCGGCTGATCGCCAAGCTGGCGGACACCCCGATGACGTCGGTTCGGGCGGCCGGCATCCCTACGGCACCGGCTGGAGCACCGAAGGCACCCGAAGCGCCTGAACCTGCCAAAACGCCCGAGCCTGCTGAAACGCCCGAACCTGCTGAAGCACTTGAACCCGCTGAAGCGCATGAACCTGCTGAAGCGCCCAAACCTGTTGAAACGCCCGAACCCGCCGAAGCGCCCGAACCCGCCGAAGCGCCCGAACCTGCTGAAGCGCCCGAACCTGCCGAAACGCCCGAGCCTGCTGAAGCACATGAACCTGTTGAGGTTCCCGAACCTGCCGAAGCGCCCGAACCCGCCGAAGCGCCCGAACCCGCCGAAGCGCCCGAACCTGCTGAAGCGCCCGAACCTGCCGAAGCGCCCGAACCTGCCGAAGCGCCCGAACCTGCCGAACCCGCTGAAACACCGGATCCAACCGGGCCGACCAGGTCGACAGAACCAGCCGAACCGACCGGGTCGATGGGACCGACCGGGTCAACCGAGCCAGCCGGACCGACCGGGTCAACGGAACCGACCGGGTCAACAGAACCAGCCGGGCCTACCAGGTCGACAGAACCAGCCGAACCGACCGGGTCGACGGAACCAGCGGTCCCCAGCTTTGTCTCCCTGTCTCTGTCAGTCTCTCCCTTTCCTGTCCGTCTTTACAGGTTCAAAGCGCCTCCAGTACCACCCTGGCCGCCAACGCCGTTATGGTCTCTGGCCCGACCTGCAGCGCCACCCTGGTCTCCGGTCCTGCTCTGGTCGCTGACTCTGCCTGCGGCCCCACCCTGGCCTCCGGTCCTGCTCTGGTCGCTGACTCTGCCTGCGGCGCCACCCTGGCCTCCGGTCCTGCTCTGGTCGCTGACTCTGCCTGCGGCGCCACCCTGGCCTCCGGTCCTGCTCTGGTCGCTGACTCTGCCTGCGGCGCCACCCTGGTCTCCGGTCCTGCTCTGGTCGCTGACCCTGCCTGCGGCGCCACCCTGGTTTCTGGCTCCGCCCTGGCCTCCTGCTCTGCCGGCTCCGCCCTGGCCTCCTGCTCTGCCGGCTCCGCCCTGGCCTCCTGCTCTGCCGGCTCCGCCCTGGCCTCCTGCTCTGCCGGCTCCGCCCTGGCCTCCTGCTCTGCCGGCTCCGCCCTGGCCTCCTGCTCCGCCACGTGGACCTGGCCCGCCTTCCCACCCCCTGTTCCGCCTCCGCTCCGCCACCCTCCAGTTCTGCGTTGGAGTGTCTGGAATCCACTCCTAGGGGGGGGGCTCTGTAATGAGTCTGTCTGTGTTCCTGTCCTGTTTCTGTCTGCTGTCTTTTCCTGTGGTTAATTGTTTGCCCCGCCCACTCTTTGGTTTCCATGGACATTCATTGTACTCCTTCAGGTGTCTTGTCTTTGTCTTTAATTAGTTCTGCTGTGTGATTGGTCCTTGTCTCTTATTTATACTCTGTTTGTTCACTTCCCTGGTGTTGGTCGTTGTCTCATGTTGGATGTTGGTGTGTCTATTCCTATGTCCTGTTAGCCCTGTTTGCTGCCTGTCTGTTCTTCTGTTTCTTGTGTTTTGGACTATTAAAACTTGAAAATCTGCATTTGGATCCTCACTCGCCTTTGTCCTGCATCGTAACACTATCTATCTATCTATAATTTATGTATATATATATATACACTTCATATTTGCTTGTACTTTTTTCCACCACCCATCCAGTACTGTGACACAAAAGCTTTTACACATTTAATCCCCTAACTTACCTTAATTCTGCATTACAAATTCAACAGCCTACATTCCACCGCTCATGCACTTGTTTCTTTTTTCTTCCAAAAAAAATAGTCCGCATTAAGCCTCACAAGTTGCCAGAATGTTACTCAACATTACATCATACTCACTCAGTTTTAATCAGCCTTGCAAATATCATGTTGTGTCCCATATTTCATAGTTTATAGCCTGCATGTGCAATCCCATTCACTAAGCTTGATAGCAATATCATTAAATTTGACACAACTGCGTGAAAATGCATAATGTGTGACAAATCGGACGTAGCAGACACGCCACACTACTGTACTGCACCACGCTCGCTCAGTTTTACAAACATATGCTGCGTCGCATGTCTGTGTGTATTGTGATGATCGAGTGTTGGATACTGTCCAAATATCAAGATCTACTTAAATGTAATATTACATAATATTACATAATATTATTAGAATAAACCCAACATAATAAAGGCTGTGCTCTAAAAACAGAAGCAAGCTTGTGAAAGTTTCTAGCAGTGGCAGATTCTGCAACTCTCCATTTTTCTTATAAGTGTACATGAGATTGCTGATCTATTTTTTAAAGGAAATGTGTTCCAAATATTGACTTTATTTCGATTATTGCTGCTTATGCTCTTTATATTAGAATGACTTATTATTACTTGTGAAGGCATATTTAATCTGGCCTATATTTGCATCTCATTTTCTGATTGGTTCTTGTGTTTTATGATGCAATAACCCTTGCCTGTTACATGATCAATACTAACTCCTGTTTCTGTTCCCGGTGTTTCATTCCAGTAATAATAATTTATAAATATGTATATTTTTAGCTATGTATCCATGCATTAAACAGGTTAATGACATTAAAGTCTAAGTAGCACTTGCACAATTCCAGATGTTTAGTTGTGGCTCTGCTTCTGTGTTTGGGTTTGAGCTGTCCACCTTTGTCTCTAAAACTTTGAATTCATTTTACAATATGTAAATGACTGAAGGCTGTTCAACACTATATGAGACTATTAACTGAATTACAAATCATTGAGTCTTATCTTGCAATTGCTTGTTTAAATAATGCAGAAAAACCTCTTAATCCTCCTATGTGTATTTCCTTCTCTTCTTGCCAAGTCAGGAGAATCCTCTGACCTGTAGCCTCAAGAAATCAACGCAAAAACAAACATTTTCTATCGTGCATTTTTTATCCCTCCAGCTGCTAAAAAAGTGAAATCCAAGAGAAGCGCTTGGCCTTGATATGAATCAAGTATAAAAGCAGGGATCAAGAGCTTTAATGCGCCTGTACAGAAAGGAAATGGTGATATTAAGAGCATTAAATATAGCTTTTGGCTCACTGTGTAAAGAGGAAATTTGTAATGGTGCTAGCGATCAGTCCTATGTGTTCAGTGGCCTGTACATTAGACTGGTGTAACTGTGTAATTAAACATGTGGGGTACTGTAGTAACTGGTGGTTGCGGTATTGTACAATAACCAGGAGGCTGTAAGGTCAACATTAGATAAGTTTAGATAAATCTTTAGATAAGCTTTTGTTGGCTCCTTAAAAAGAAATAATTAAATGTTTATTTTATTCTACTTTTAAAAGTGGAAGCAATCAGTGGTTAGTTTTTTACTTAGTTTTTTTTCTCCAACACACATATAAGCTACCAACCAGGGTGGATAAAGGCTAACACATTATTTGTGAGAAACTGCATCTTTATTACTCCTCAGGGCACCACAACACACTCAAATGTTTTTAGTTCAAAGGGTGATTGTAAACTCTGGGTGACAGAAGCCTGGGTTCTTGTTTGAGGTTTCACACTGCTCATATTCACCCAGGGTTAACAATTACATTTACATTTACAACCTTTGGCAGACACCCCCTTATCCAGAGCAACTTACATTTATCTCATTTACAGCTGAGCAATTCAGGGTTAAGGGCCTTGCTTATTAGCCCAGGTCTGGCGCTGGGATTCCAACTCCCAACCTTCTGATCAGTAGTCTTCCTGTTAGCAATTAATCCTGGCTCTTCATAATCTGAAGATTTACACTGTACATTCCGATAAACACAGGGTATTTATAAGTTTGTCATGTAGTTGACCAGCTGTTTGTTCTACTAATTTTTTAGTGTCCCAAAGTGAATTTCTCTCTCAATGGCACACGCTTTCATGATGTTCATTGATTTGCCTTATGACATTACAGAGACTTTTTTGTTTCTACATCCTGGTTTTCATATGATATGAGTTTAAAACATGGAGCAGTGGAAGCTCAAGCGGTTAAGGCTTTGGGTTGAGGATCAGGGTTCAAGCTCCAGCACTTCCAATCTGCCACTGTTGGGCACTTGTGCAAGGCCCTTAACTCTCGCTGTATCATGGCTGACCCTCTACTCTGACCCCAAGCTCCAAAGATTGGATATGCGAAGAAAGAATTTCACTGTGCTGTAATGTATATGTGACAAAATAAATGTTTCTGTTCTTCTTTTCTGTCTGTTCTAAAATACTGTTCGATTTCTGATTGGGTGTCTGGCACCACATTTAGAGTTAACTAACTGTTAATTCTGCTTCAGAGCAGAGTTTTATCATTTCCATTAAAAAGTCTTGATAACCCATGTCTACATTTCACGAGTGAAACGTTCCTCTACCTGGGGTTGAAATCAAGGTTCAGAAAATCAATAACCTGGGGTAAGTACAGCGTAAGAAGCTCTTTAGAGGAAAGTGCTATCTGCCCTCTTCTGCATGCATGAACTCACAGACACACACAATTGGCTAGTATCTCTGTGACTGACGGCTCAGAGATTGTACACCATCCCTCCCACCCAGACAACAAGGCCAATTTTGCTCTTTTTGACTCACAATGTTCCAACAACTGGATGATCCATTTTCCGTTGCGCCACTGGAGAGCTGACATTTTATTCTTGTGCTGGAGCTACAGAGGCTTATTTAGCATAGGTACTTGAGTCTTTATATGTACACTTTGCTGTAAATAGCTAGCTTATACCACATCCAGTTCTCCATTTCTTTTAGAAAAACACTGGAATTTATGCCGATGATGATGATGATCATGATGAAGAGGATGAAACAATTACACTTTATATTATTTTAGTTAAAAATGAGATCCAGTAAACTATTAATCTTGGCTAAAGTATGTTCATGAAGTAGGGAAAGGATGATTACAGAAAGGGGTTGGATTTCTATTGCATTGCATTTGATTCCTTACCAGAATTATTATTTTTTAATCTTCTATTACTGTGCTTTGTCCTGTAACTGAATTCTGCCTCATAATTGTTACTGCCTTTGGTCTGCCAAATGAATAAACAAAACAGAAATGAAAATGTTGTATAGTGTTGAATCCTAATCAGTCATGTGCTTTCATAGCGATTATCAGGACATATTAATTATCATATGACTCATAGTGGGTTTAATGCAGCAATTGAGCACAAAAGACTTTTGTTGCTGTTACTGAATATGTCCTTTCATGAAAAGTTATTTATTAATGCTTTATGATCGCAGAATGACTGGTTGTAAAAGAGGAACCTACTTTGATAAACACACACACTGTGCAAAAGTTTTAGGCAGATGTGAAAAGAAATTATTTAAAGTAAATTTAAGTAAAGTAATGCTTTCAAAAATTGAAATGTTGTCTATTTACAAAATGGAGTAAATAAACAGATGGAAAATCGAAATCAAATCAATATCTGGTGTGACCACATTGGTGTATCTGCAATAGAGCATCAGATCTTCTAGATACAATAAAACTGATGCTGCACACAATTTCTGAAGGATCAGCAGGTAGGTTGTTCCAAATATCGTAGAGAACTTCTGTGAACATAGGCTGTCCTCATGTAATCCCAAACAGACTCGATGATGTTGAGATCAGGCCTCCCTGGGGGCAAATCATCTCTTCAAAGACTCATTGTTGTTCTCTACGCTGAAGATAGTTTTTATTGACATTGGCTGTATGTTTGGGGTCATTTGGGGCCAAACAGACACCGCTCTGATGGTACTGCATGAAAAATGATGGTATTGATGGTATGATGGTAAATTTTCAATTTCTTTCCTTCTTCAAAACAGCCTGAACAGCACATCTCGAAACCCCAGTCTGCCTGGGAGAGACATTGCCGATGCAGTAGAACTAGCTTGTGCCTTGTTGCTGTGCTCAGTTTTGCCATGGCGTATGTCCTGTCTTCCACATGATGGTAAAATTATGGTATTGCTGGACTGCAGGATTCACTTCTCAGCCTTTTGGCTAAGATCAAGTGTAGTATCTGTTCTGGGGGCAGTGGGGGCTCAAGTGGTGAAGGCTCTGGGTTGTTGATCTGAGGATTGGGGTTCAAGCCAAAGCACTGCCAAGCTGCCACTGTTGGGCCCTTAAGCAAGTCCCTTAACTGCTCCAGGGGCGCTGTATCATAGATGCCCCTATACTCTTACCATCTTAGTTCGGAAATTCAAAGAAAAGTATTCCACTGTGGTGTAATGTATATGTGCTGATAAATTAATATGTATATGTGCTGAAAAAATAAAAGTGGGGACAAATACACATACACACATACATACATACATACACACTGTGAACTGTATATATCTTGAATTTTTATTATATTAATTCTTTATACTTCTCCTTATGTTTATCTTTTGTTTTATGTTTATGTTCTGTAAAGCTGCTTTGTGACAATGTCCATTGTAAAAAGCGCTATACAAATAAACTTGAATTGAATTGAATTGAATTGCTGATAAAGGCTTCCATCTGTCTGTCTTTCCCAGCATTGAGGACAACATTGATCCTGACCAAATCTCCAAATCCATTTGCAGAAACTTGTAAGGAACCGCCGCCATGCTTCACTGTTGCCTGCAGACACTCATTATTGTATTGCTTTCCAGCCCTTAGGCAAACAGCCTGTTCTTTGCTACAGCAAATATTTCAAATTTTGACTTATCACACCAGAGCACCAGCTGTCATTTTCCTCCTAATTAAGTCGCTTAGCCTTTGTTCCATGTTGAAGGTGTGCCTTCATGGCCACAATTCTTCCATGAAGACCACTTCTGGCCGGACATCTCCAGACAGTTGATGGGTCCCACACGTTTCGTATAGTTCTTTGTTGATGACCCTGCTGGACATCTTCCAATATCGAAAGGTAGTAAGTAGGACGTATTTTTTATCAGCAGTTTCCTTGGCTGACCACTGCATCTATGGTCCTCAATGTTTTCAATTTCTTTCCTTCTTCAAAACAGCCTAAACAGCACATCTCGAAACCCCAGTCTGCCTGGGAGAGACCTTGCTGATGCAGTAGAACTAGCTTGTGCCTTGTTGCTGTGCTCAGTCTTGCCATGGCGTATGTCCTGTCTTCCACAGCATCCCCTTTGGTAGCAGGGTTTAGCTGTTCCTTTCCTGTTTTAAACCCCTATACAGCTGTTTCTGTTTCAGTTAATGACTGTGTTTCAGCCTGCTTATGAAATCGATCATCATCAGCACCTGCTTGGTATCATTGGTTAATCACACACCTGACACTGATCCTGCAATATCCCTGACTTTGTGCAAGTACACATAAATTGTGAAAGCATCCTTATTTTACAGCATACTGTATATATATACAAATTCCTTCCCGAATCTCCCTTTAGAATGTTTCATTATAGCCACAAAACTGATTTGTTGTGGAATGCTATTTGCACCACCCACTGATAAATGTTATTACTATAGCAAACCAGTAGTAGGACCGCCACTGGCAACTTCATAGTACAGAGACTTCAGAAAAAGTAGAAGAAGAAGCCTTTATTTTTGACAAATATACAGCACTGTGAAATTCTTGTTTTGCATATCCCAGCTTCTGTCAATTGGGGTTAAAGAACAGGGTTAACCATGATGCAGCACTCCTGAAGCAAAGAGGGTTAAGGGCCTTGCTCATTGGCAGTTTGCTGGCATACTGCCCCAAGCCTGGTGACTTGAGGGGTCAAATCATCACTGTGTGAATAAAGCTTAAAGAAATTTGTTTTTTTTATATCTCTTTTGTGTACTTACACACATCAGTATGGGGTTAGACTGCTTCAGATTTTCATCGCTGCACTTCCGAACGTTTTTGAGGGCAGCCACCTGTTCATGAGAGGTGCTCTAAAAATAAGCCTGCTTCCTTCCTGTGCTATGTGTATGTGTGTGTTTCAGGCACATAAATGTGAGCTGTGCATTTCCTGCACTTTGATTCATGCCTGGTTATTCGAATGCGGGCGTCTATCACTGCCATGCTTGTGTGTTAGGAAGCGTCCTCTGTGTCGAGAAACCAAATTTTGCAAATCTCATGATTCAATTTCTTATGCATTACAATTTATATCTGAGAGAACAATTCACCCAGCAGTGTGTCTTTATTGACTGACACAGTCGAGATAATAATAAAGAACACACAGAGGAATGTAATGACTCAGAGAGTCATTGAGTCAATAGCAGGTGTTTGTTGTTAAAACATCATTTCTCTGATGTCAACGGGCAGAAGTATACCGTACACTCTGAAGACAGACTGTAGAAAACGATCAGAAAATCAGTCAGCTCAGACATTTGGAAAGTGACGTCATGTTGCTCTTCTTGGGGGTTTTTACACCTGGTCACTTCATGCGTTTTCTTTGATCAGATAGCTATCCGATGGTAAAAAGACCAGGTCTAAATGCCCTCCTAAACGTTTTCGAGACGGATATGAATCTGATCATTCAAACCACTTCAGGAGGTGGTCTGGGACGCGTTTCAGATGAAACTGGACAGGTGTAAATGAATGTGGTTGTTCAAGCCACATACGTCAGCGCTATACTCCTCCCAAACGGAAGTACGTCACTCACAGGTGATCTTTCACCCAGGCGTCTCGTTGGGTCTTAAAATGCACTGCTGCTGCCAGCGAAAATGCGGCAAACAGTAAATGCTGTTTTTTGTAGCATAACCGTCGTAACGAGTTTTTTTGTCTTCTTTTTGATTGCATTCTGAAAACCGCATACACCAAAGCGTGTTCCATTTCAATTACCCCAGAAATGAGGTAAAATATATTTGCATTTTGCGCAGGAGTAGAAAGATCGGATCGATATCCGATTCGCCAAGACGCATTTATGTGGCCTAATGTAAATGGAACAGTTTTAACAAATCAGATAGCTATCGGATCAGAGAAAACACATGAAGTGACCAGGTGTAAAAAGGCCCCTTGATATACATACACACAAGAAAGCAATTCATCAAGATCCATAAGAATGTTCATAATTGAGCTCTAGAGGTGTTGCGGGAAATCAGGGTTTAAAATAAAAAACAGAATAGCGTGTAGATTTTATCAAATCTATATTTAAATTGGATGAAAGATAATCCATGGCTTTAGCAACTGCTTAGATAAAAAAAAACACATACACAGGACATGTTTGTACACACTAGGATTAGGAAAGATGTAACGTCAATAAAGAAGCTCCGATCAATCAGTAAAGAACAATTAATTAAGCAAAGAACAATTTTGCATGTATTTAAGCTACAAAGTGTAAAAACCCCATGGATGCCCCCATGTTGGCTAAAGGTTTGTGGACACCTGTGCATGATGTCCGTGGTGAACGTCCCATTATCAAGGTTATAATCCGCTCCACTCTCTCTTCTGTGAAGGCTTTCAAGTAGATATTGGTGCATGGCTGTGGGGATTTGTGCTACAACAGCATTAGTGAGATCTTGAATTGCTTCCAGGATCAATAAAGTATCTATCTATCTATCTATCTATCTATCTATCTATCTATCTATCTATCTATCTATCTATCTATCTATGTTTGTCTGTCTGTATGTCTGTCTGTCTGTCTGTCTGTCTGCCTGCCCATCTATCTATCTATCTATCTATCTATCTATCTATCTATCTATCTATCTATCTATCTATCTATCATACACTGACATTAAGATGGTGAGGAGTTCTGGGCTTCAATCGGTGTTCCAGTTCATCCCAAAGGTGTTCAGTGTTGTTGAGTTATTCCATGCTAACCTTAAACTCCACACCATGTCTTCATGGAGTAATTGAACAGGAGCGATGTCATGTGGGAATAGTGTCTGAGTTTCTTAGTTCCAGTGAAGGGAAACTGAAATGCTACAGCATACAATGACATTCGACGTCAATCGCTCCGTGTTTTAAGGAGGCGTTCCCTTTGGTCTTGCCTAGTTGAAAGAAGAAAAACAGTACATTGTGTTGTTGAATTCCCGACCGGGTGGTGTGATGTGAATTGAGAATTTAACATTGGGTTAAAAACTTACACCTCACAAATGACATGAAATAATCAAAACGCCTTCATGCTTGTCAGGTTTCTACGGATCATCGGAATGACTGATGGAACTCACAGTGATAAAGCTGCAAGAAAATGAATGGAAAATCTTGAATATAGTCAAATTTATCTAGAATTTGTTCTCTTATTTTTTATATTTTTCCTATTATAATAATAAACCAAATACCAGATCATTTGTGCATTCTATGAGTACACTGACATTTGGAAAAATACTTAGCATACTTATGTTCAATCAGTATAAACAAATGAATTATATTCTGGCTGCAAGTCTGATCTAAAACGAGTCGTATAGCTTTTTCTTTCTTAAGCCCTATTCGGACGGGACTAGTTTTACAGGGGGTCGTTAGAGAAATTTCACAGACGTACTTTGTGATTTTAATCCCTTCCGAATCTTCCATGTCTGTCTTTTTCTCACACGACCTGTGTAAAAATTCCAGAGCAAATTACCTACTGTTTTTCAGCAAAATCGGCGCTCCTCTGAGAAATCTAATCCCATCTGAATGCGAATGTCTGTGATTGCCGAAAATGTTTTTTCCAAAACGCGTTTTCTTGTCTGTTTTGGTCAACGTGAACTACCGTATTAACCCTAGCGCACCGGTTTTCAAGTTTCTGCTTTCTGCACACCAATAATGGGTGTAAATGTGTTTGCTACCCTGCGAAGAAATAAAAAAATGAAATCAACAAGAAGAGCATGTAAATTGTTAAGACTGGCTACTGTAATATCAGTTTCATGTAAAAGTACTTTCATTTCTATAGTCAATTACGTGAAATATATATAAATAACGTGAATAACGTGAAAATTATATAAAAACATATTTATTCCAGTGGGTTTATAAGAAGTTCTATATAAAACCATATGATGTTAATAAGGGGGCACGGTGGCTTAGTGGTTAGCATGTTTGCTCCGGTTTCCTCCCCCGGTCCAAAGACATGCATGGTAGGTTGATTGGCATCTCTGGAAAATTGTCCCTAGTGTGTGATTGAGTGAGTGAATGAGAGTGTGTGTGTGTGCCCTGCGATGGGTTGGCACTCCGTCCAGGGTGTATCCTGCCTTGATGCCCAATGACGCCTGAGATAGGCACAGGCTCCCCGTTACCCGAGGTAGTTCGGATAAGCGGTATAAGATAAACTATTGATCGGTCATATGACCATACGCAATCCACGCATCCTGGACATGTGGTCTTGTGCAACGCCCACATGTAAAACACAGACACTCCTACCTCCGTAATAAACACAGAGATGTTAGTCCCGTCCGAATCCATACATGAAATGACAGACGTCGGCTGAAAAAAATTCTAACTCAAACGTCATTTGGAAAATTAGTCCCGTCCGAATAGGGCTTTAGATAACCTTGTGCAGAATATTAGTGGTTGAAGATAACAGCTTCAAATTTTTGATGCTTATGTACAAACACTTGGGGCATCTCATAGACCAGAAATGTGTTCGGTATCATCATTTACACTGAGGATATGAACATGTGTGTGGAAAAAAATACATTTTTGTTTTTTGGGGATTTTTCTAAGGATATTTTACGCCTAGAAGTGAAGGTAAAAACAGAAACACTGATGAAAAACTACAAATTCTTAAATCCCTGAGTGTCTACTTTAATATGAGCATCATATTAACCATCACTGTGTAGTCTGACATGACAAAGACATCCAATGCTGAACATGGACACAACAAAACAGGCACTAATTATATAAAACTAGTTCAACTAGTCTTGTTCTCTTGAGAGCTCATTTAGCTTATTCTAACTTTCTTTATACAAGAAGAAAATCTAAAAGGTTAAGTAAAGTTTTAGTAATCTTATATTTGGCTTGCTATAATCTTTTAACAGGAAAGATTATAGCAAGCCAAATATAAGATTACTAAAACACTCTGCAGTGTATGACTCAAATACAGTAGTGTCTTTTTTATCATTTTATTTTTAATTCAATAACAATTAAACACTAAGAATTCTATGTGACAGTTTTTCAATTTAGAGATTTACATTTCCCTTAATATGGAATATTGATGTCAGAAAACATGAACGATTTTAGCAATTCCTCCAGGTTCTCCTCTGGGTTTCCTCCTAAAAACACATGCCTTTGGTATAGATTGCTAACATTAAATGTCTAGGTATAAGCTCCTGCTTCACAGCGATCCTGGCTCAGATAACGTGCTTACTGAAGATAAATGTCCTTTCATGATGAAATGATATATATTACCTCAGATCTGATCAATAAAATCGATTGAAATGTCTTAATGCTGTTGTGTTATTGCTGTGTATTGTGTGTTCACTGGATTTATGGTGAAGTGTGGGTAATATTATAGTGAACCATCCACAGAGTATAACTTCTCCCCTGAGAATTCGGACAAAACTAAACTTCTACACGTGCGTCAGGGCCAAGAGTGCTAGCATTAGCATTTTCACTAGTGATTGTGCTAGCTCTAACCACCAGGTTAACGCATTTGAATGTCGTTCATTTATTGAAAGTGTTGTTATTGGTCAGGGGAGATGTGTATTATACAGTATGTCTTCTGGGGCACGGTGGCTTAGTGGTTAGCACGTTCGCCTCACACCTCCAGGGTTGGGGGTTCGATTCCCGCCTCCGCCTTGTGTGTGTGGAGTTTGCATGTTCTCCCCGTGCCTCTGGGGTTTCCTCCGGGTACTCCGGTTTCCTCCCCCGGTCCAAAGACATGCATGGTAGGTTGATTGGCATCTCTGGAAAAATTGTCCGTAGTGTGTGATTGCGTGAGTGAATGAGAGTGTGTGTGTGTGTGCCCTGTGATGGGTTGGCACTCCGTCCAGGGTGTATCCTGCCTTGATGCCTGATGACGCCTGAGATAGGCAAAGGCTCCCCGTGACCCGAGGTAGTTCGGATAAGCGGTAGAAAATGAGTGAGTATGTCTTCTGTGTCTAGCTCAGGAACATCACTGCAATTAAAAACTCCACTGCAAGAATTATAAATAATGTAGAAACAAATAAAGACTTAGAGACTTAACCAAAAAATTGCACTATGTAGTTAACAGGGAGCAATTTCAGACAGGAATATACTATAAAATAAATAAATAAATATATAAACAAATGGAGAAGGGGGATTTGTTAAGAAAAAGAGCAAAAACTACAAACACGAGAAAAACTCTAGGGACAACAAGGGAACAGAAAAACAAAACTGAAACCAGGCGACACAACAAGGACTCAGCAAACAATAACAAGGCTACAGGTACAGTATATACAGGGAGGACAATTATTGACACACAAAGTACAGGTGTGCAGAGGCGAATGACAAAAGACAAATGGCACAAGACAAAACAAAACCTGCCAAAATGTCTCCCTGGTGTTCATACAGGGAGAAAGTCCAAGCTGTTCCTGAATTTTTATCCTGAACTTATTTTTAGCATTTTGTGCCACAGTAAGGTCTTCTGTAGGATTGGATTAGATGGACTCTCCTTCGTTCCCCATGTTTATCAGTAAAACTTAGGTGCACATGACCCTGTTACCGGTTTACCGGTTGTTCTTCCTTGGTTTATTCCTGCTTTGGAGGTGATTTGACCTATTCGTCTAGACATCACAATTTGCTCCTTGTCAAATCACTCAGATTCTTACGCTTGTGATTCCAACCCTTCAAATACTGACTGTTCCATTGGTCTCTTGATAAGTCTCACTATAATGACACAATCAACACAATATTTACGCCCCCTGTCAGTGGTTTTAATGTTATTGCTCTGTATGTATTTCTACACAATGTCACAAGGAGCCTGGGGCCAATCCCAGGGAATTCCATGAGTCTGGACATGGTGTTGACCCATCACAGGGCACACTTGGTGAGTCTGGACATGGTGTTGACCCATCACAGGGCACACTTGGTGAGTCTGGACATGGTGTTGACCCATCACAGGGCACACTTGGTGAGTCTGGACATGGTGTTGACCCATCACAGGGCACACTTGGTGAGTCTGGACATGGTGTTGACCCATCACACGTACTGTACACTACAGACAATTTAGAGATGTCAGTTAGACTAGAACATATCTTTGGGCATGGTGACATGATATGAATTTAACATTGCGTTTAAAACACCTCACATTTCCATTCATGTCCTTTAGATGAAAATAATCAGTATGCTTTCATGCATGTCAGGTTTCTACGGATCATCAGAATGACTGATTAAGCTCAGAGTCATAAAGCTACAAGAAAATGAACGTGTATAATTAATAGGACAAAACTCTAATTACACTGGAATAAATAAGCTACAAATATCTTGAATATAGTCAAATTGATCTAGCATTTCTACTCTTTTACTTTTACAATTAATATCGGGTTTGAGGCCACAGGGCACAATCACGCACACTACAGACAATTTAGAGATGCCAATATGATTCAATTTTATTAACATTTATTTGTATAGCACTTTGAACAATGGACATTTTCTCAAAACAGCTTTACAGAACATAAGAAATAAAGTACAAAAAGTTGAAGATTAATATTAGACTTATATGTAAACGTGTTTGTATTTAACTCCAATGAACAAGCCTGAGGTGACTGAGGTGAGGAAAAACTCCCTTAGATGGAAGAGGAAGAAACCTTGAGAGGAACCAGACTCAAAAGTGAACCTCATCCTCATTTGGGTGACACTGGAGGGTGTGATTATAAACTGTTATAAACACCAGAGAGTGTTATTATGAATAATGTCATTTCTACAGTCACATACAGTCCGTGTATTGATTTTGAGGTTGTCCTCAAAGAAAATGTCTAATCAGACTACAACACATGTCTCTGGACTGGACGAGGAAATCCCAAAACACAAGAACATGAACCCGGGCTGGATACAAAGGAAAACACCCATTAAACAAACACTAAGCCACCTATATATGTACAGTATATACCCACCTATATATTCATATATGTCATACATACGGCTTTGTTTGTGTATAAATTGTATTCATGTAACCACAGTAATGAAATTTGGAATGTGCAAATATTTAAAGTTCAGTTCACCACAGTGAGCCATTTAGCATGTGTAATCTGATTGTGTATGCTTTTAATCGTGCTTTATCGCTTGTCGGAGTGTAGAGGGGAAAAACAGATTGCGACCGCAGTGGCTGTAATCTTGACTAATGGATTGGGTGACAGTTACTGGTACAAATCTCTCTGAAGTTCACGAATTGTAATCCTCGGCATCTTCGCTCTGTTTCCAGGAAAATGTTTCATACATTTGTTTGAAATCAATCTTTTGAAGGGAACTGGTGTGTGTGCATGTGTGTGTGTCTGTGTGTGTGTGCACTTTTATACCAACCCTCAATCAGACTTTTATCCCATCTGCTCTTTATTCTTATGTCAATTTTTCTAATACATTCACCACATATACACATTTTTAAATATTTAGCATATTTACACCGAGTGTTTCTTTATGCACAACTGTAAAATTCATGATATCACATTATTCTACGTTTTTTTTGTTTGTTTGTTTGTTTGTTTGTTTGTTTGTTTTCCTGTTTGTGATTTATGCAGCTCTTTGATATTGGGCTTTCAAACAATGTGTAATTTAATCCTTGATAAAGAAAAAATAATGGTGTATTATACATTAACTTTCTGGCTTTATCTTCATTGTTAGTAGCTTTTTACTTGCCAATACTGAAGGGATTTGGTTAAAATATCTAAAAGGCTACACTGTCCATTTAAACTATAGTGATATGTTAGCAAGTGTAGAAAATAATCCACAACAGGGTTTTATTCCTTTTATACTTCTTATCGGTTGTGTTAACTAACAGCAGCAGCGTGTAACCAAAAATCCAGTTCTTCTATCAGCTAATATCGAGTTATTTATTTTTCTATAGTTCTAGCTCAGCTACACCACTCAAAAGTTTTCAATTCTTTTTTATTTGCGTTAGAAACAAAGACATCGTGGTGTGCAGATATTTCTGATTTACTGGAATAACCCACTCCATATCAAATCTCCCTTACATCTTTGCAATATTTCTTACAATAAATATTCTTCTGTACTTCTAAAAAACAGACACTGCAATAAGATTTTGCGATTTGTTTACAGAAATGTTCAAGATTTCATTCTGGTTATTTGCTATGAAGCAAGATCTACAGTCTAGTTTAGAATCAAAACACCGAATCAAGTTGAATCAAAACTGTTTCAAAAAACAAGCATGAAATGTCCTGTGTGCTGTTGCATCATTTATAGAAGGAGCGTCACATGCTGGACACTGAGACATATGCAAATACTAGATAAGCCAGTTTTAATGCAGAAGAAGCAGACAGTCCAAAACATCGGGAAAAACACAATCATAATCACGTCGCGCGAACGGCAAACTTGAAAAAGAGAGCTAGGCAAAAAAACAAAACAAAACAAAGGTAAAAAAAAAAAATGTACACACATAATCATAGGATTTGTTATAGTCAGGACACAGGAGTTACAGAGTGAGTAAGTGTTTTGAACACCACATTTCAATACCTCATCCAAATGCTGCTATGACATACAGTATGTGTATACATGATTACAACCCTCTATATTTTGCACAATGAACTGTCCAATATACAGAATTCACACAGGGAAGAGACATTTTGTGTATTATGTGTTATTATTATCCAGAGCGACTTACATTTATCTCATTTATACAGCTGAGCAATTAAGGCTAAGGGCCTTGTTAAGGGGCCCAGCAGTAGCAGCTCGGTGGCCCTTGGATTCAAACTCATGATCATCCGATCACTAGTACAACACCTTTACTTCTAGGCTACCACTTCTCCTTAGTGGTGAGCTCTGTGTTGTTCTATGTAGCATCATGGTCCTGGAGAAACGTTGTCTCATTTCACTGTGTACTGCGTCAGCTATATATGGTTGAAATTATAATAAAAGCTTCTTGACTTGACTTTGGGTCAAGCATGGGGCAGCATGATTCCTGCCCCAGTGGGCTTTTAAGTGATAAGTAAGTGATAAGTGATAAGTGACGTGACATACAGCTAAGTACGGTGACCCATACTCAGAATTTGTTCTCTGCATTTAACCCATCCAAAGTGCACACACACAGCAGTGAACACACACACAACATGAACACACACCCGGAGCAGTGGGCAGCCATTTATGCTGCGGTGCCCGTGGAGCAGTTGGGGGGATTCGGTGCCTTGCTCAAGGACACCTCAGTCGTGGTATTGCCGGCCCGAGACCTTAGGGTTAGGAGTCAAACTCCTAACCTTAATAGTGCTTACTGTATATAATAACTTCTAATAGTGCTTGTTGCCATTCCAATGACTGCAATAATTACTGGTCATAAAATTGTACAATATCTAGAAAGGATATACTTGTCCCTATGACAACCCTCCGCCCAAACTACACCCCCCACCCCAACCCGCCAGAATTTCTTCCTTTACAGCCCAAAAGTCTACTTCATTCTGATCTTACCCATTTGTTGCTCTAAGAAATACCCTCTATAGTCCTGTACACATGATATACACTACAGTTTACTTTACACAATCTGTAATATGCCTCTATTGGTTGTGTGTTCAACTGCAATACATACATTTTAAAGTGATATATAAATACATCTTGGAATCTTTTTAACTTCTTTGTTTAAATTCCCGTCTTATATATCGTCTCAAACGAGGCAATTCATTTCGTCCGAATTTAAAATCTATCCATTTCCGAAGCCTTTTTTTTATTTAGATTACCATTTGTTGATACGACAGACGATACGGTATATCTACTGAGGAATTATACGCCTATTTTTATTTATAAATATTCATTCATTCATCTTCTACCGCTTATCCGAACTACCTCGGGTCACGGGGAGCCTGTGCCTATCTCAGGCATCATTGGGCATCAAGGCAGGATACACGCTGGACAGAGTGCCAATCCATCGCAGGGCACACACACACTCTCATTCACTCACACACTCACACACTAGGGACAATTTTCCAGAGATGCCAATCAACCTACCATGCATGTCTTTGGACCGGGGGAGGAAACCGGAGTACGAGGAGGAAACCCCCGAGGCACGGGGAGAACATGCAAACTCCACACACACAAGGTGGAGGCGGGAATCGAACCCCCAACCCTGGAGGTGTGAGGCGAACTTGCTAACCACTAAGCCACCGTGCCCCCTATTTATAAATATGATATATATATTTTAAATAGCATGTACTCTTGTGGATCATGCGTGTTGATGTTATCACTTGTTTGAGTAGACACAAAGAGTCAGGAAAGACAGGAAAGATTGGACCTGAAACACGATTCCTCTCAGCTTGTTGTATAATCCAAAGCCGCTTCCTTTTTCTTCTGTAATCCGGCAGTAGAATAACATGAGGAAACAGATAAGCAGTAATTATTGTAGTCTTCTTATTGTTTTCTGTGTGTGTGTGTGTGTGTGTGTGTGTGTGTGTGTTGAGCTAATTTACATACTTGGAATGAGGCCAAAAGTCGGCAGCTTAGATAAGCTCATATTGATTGACAATATTTAGGCAGCTAGTTGTTTGTAGTGTGCGTGTGTGTGTGTGTGTGTGTGTGTGTGTGTGTGTGTGTGTGTGTGTGTGACATTACAGACGTTGTAGGGAATTCGTACTGCTTGATTCTTCCTTATTTTTCACAAGCTTACTTTTATTAGAAGTAAACAGGCCACGTATTAGCATGAGTTTTTTATGGCTTGAGTCCTGAGTCAGTAAATAACTGATGATGCTAGAATGAGACTGGAGTAATGACACAACGGCTCATCATTACAGCCTTGTACAGCTTTGGCTGTATTCCAGCACTGCCTTTAACACGCCCTTGTCGGCTTGTCTTCTGCGCTCCTCCTTGTGGGAATGTCCTTTGCCATCTTAAAGGCTCGTTCTATCAGTTTATCAGCTCGAGTGAGGTCTATATGATGTGACGTTAGAGGCCAGAGGAAAAAGAGCCAAACGTGACTGTAGAAGAGAGCCACTGTATTTTTATTCTTATGTTTATTTGTACATATTTACATTTATTTAATATAAGAGAAGGAGAACAGAGTGCAAGTTAATACACACAGCCCTAAAATAATGAAATATTAATCAATATAAACTTCTACATGAGGAATAAGTGATTGGGCCCAAGCTGGAAAAGTGTACACTCCTGTACACACTCTTATACACACTCTTATACACACTCTTATACACACTCTTATACACACTCTTATACACACTCCTGTACACACTCCTGTACACACTCTTATACACACTCCTGTACACACTCTTATACACACTCTTATACACACTCTTATACACACTCTTATACACACTCCTATACACACTCCTGTACACACTCTTATACACACTCTTATACACACTCCTGTACACACTCTTATACACACTCCTGTACACACTCTTATACACACTCTTATACACACTCCTGTACACACTCTTATACACACTCCTGTACACACTCCTGTACACACTCTTATACACACTCCTGTACACACTCTTATACACACTCCTGTACACACTCTTATACACACTCTTATACACACTCCTGTACACACTCTTATACACACTCCTGTACACACTCTTATACACACTCCTGTACACACTCTTATACACACTCCTGTACACACTCTTATACACACTCTTATACACACTCCTGTACACACTCTTATACACACTCCTGTACACACTCTTATACACACTCTTATACACACTCCTGTACACACTCTTATACACACTCTTATACACACTCCTGTACACACTCTTATACACACTCCTGTACACACTCCTGTACACACTCTTATACACACTCCTGTACACACTCTTATACACACTCTTATACACACTCTTATACACACTCCTGTACACACTTTTATACACACTCCTGTACACACTCTTATACACACTCTTATACACACTCCTGTACACACTCTTATACACACTTTTATACACACTCCTGTACACACTATTATACACACTCCTGTACACACTCTTATACACACTCCTGTACACACTCTTATACACACTTTTATACACACTCCTGTACACACTATTATACACACTCCTGTACACACTATTATACACACTCCTGTACACACTCTTATACACACTCCTGTACACACTCTTATACACACTCCTGTACACACTCTTATACACACTCCTGTACACACTCTTGTACACACTCTTATACACACACCTGTACACACTCTTATACACACTCCTGTACACACTCTTATACACACTCTTATACACACTCCTGTACACACTCTTATACACACTCCTGTACACACTCTTATACACACTCTTATACACACTCCTGTACACACTATTATACACACTCCTGTACACACTATTATACACACTCCTGTACACACTCTTATACACACTCCTGTACACACTCTTATACACACTCCTGTACACACTCTTATACACACTCCTGTACACACTCTTATACACACTCCTGTACACACTCTTATACACACTTTTATACACACTCCTGTACACACTATTATACACACTCCTGTACACACTCTTATACACACTCCTGTACACACTCTTATACACACTTTTATACACACTCCTGTACACACTATTATACACACTCCTGTACACACTATTATACACACTCCTGTACACACTCTTATACACACTCCTGTACACACTCTTATACACACTCCTGTACACACTCTTATACACACTCCTGTACACACTCTTATACACACACCTGTACACACTCTTATACACACTCCTGTACACACTCTTATACACACTCTTATACACACTCTTATACACACTCTTATACACACTCCTGTACACACTCTTATACACACTCTTATACACACTCTTATACACACTCCTGTACACACTCTTATACACACTCCTGTACACACTCTTATACACACTCCTGTACACACTCTTATACACACTCCTGTACACACTCCTGTACACACTCTTATACACACTCCTGTACACACTCTTATACACACTCCTGTACACACTCTTATACACACACCTGTACACACTCTTATACACACCTGCACACACTGTTATACACACTCCTGTACACACTCTTATACACACTACTGTACACACTCTTATACACACTCCTGTACACACTTTTATACACACTCTTATACACACTCCTGTACACACTCTTATACACACTCCTGTACACACTCTTATACACACTCTTATACACACTCCTGTACACACTCTTATACACACTCCTGTACACACTCTTATACACACACCTGTACACACTCTTATACACACCTGCACACACTGTTATACACACTCCTGTACACACTCTTATACACACTCCTGTACACACTCTTATACACACTCCTGTACACACTTTTATACACACTCCTGTACACACTCTTATACACACTCCTGTACACACTCTTATACACACTCCTGTACACACTCTTATACACACTCCTGTACACACTCTTATATACACACCTGTACACACTCTTATACACACTCCTGTACACACTCTTATACACACTCTTATACACACTCCTGTACACACTCTTATACACACTCTTATACACACTCCTGTACACACTCTTATACACACTCCTGTACACACTATTATACACACACCTGTACACACTGTTATACACACACCTGTATACACTCCTGTACACTCCCCTGTTCTACAAGTGGATGTTTCTGAGCTGTTAGTGCATGTCATTAAGTGTTAATAAGGCGACTGTAATTCAGAGCTGAAGAGGCCACTGCTGCCGAATTTTCCATGTAACATCACAAATCCTCAATTTTGCTCACAAACACTGTGACGATTCAGTGGGATTTACTGCTGATACACAGAAGATGGTAGCAAATGGAGCACAGAGGAGATATGAGTCTTTATCCGTCGCTCTGTCACAATGAAACCGACACACACACACACACACACACACACACACGCTCCATCTCCTCTTTTCTTTTTCTTCTTCTCCATGAACTCTATTGTTCTTTGACAGCACAATTGCTCGACTCGGAAGAATGCAGAATTAATCTCTGGTTCTTAATAGCATCAGAAACCTGAACTGACTGGAATAAAGATAACCCTTCCGTTGTCTTCACTCACACTGCAACGATATGTTGCAATAATTAAGGTGGTTATTGTGGATGTTCTCACATCACTGGACCTGCATTTCACTTAGTAGGCCGTTTGTTTCATCACGTCTTTGTTTATCAGTCACAGAGTCGAAAATTTATACTTAATGAAACCTTAACGCCGTAAATACAAATAAAATATTTTAATTATATTTAGAGGCATGATTAAAAGTCTCTATTTTCTGGTTTCGGACTCACTTGATTCTACTGAAACTCGGTTCATTTGTGCTTTGGTGCATTTTGGTGAGCACAACTATTTTAACTCTCTGTTTTTTTATTATTTTGGTGCTGTTACATCATATGCAATACGTCTCCTCGCCTGTACTTTGTCCCAAATGTTCCTTTGTCACTCCTGATACATGAGTGTTGTTGAGGGATGTGGTAGCCTAGTGGTTAAGATGTTGGACTACCAATCAGAAGGTTGTGATTCCTAGGTCCACCAAGCTGCCACTGCTGGGCCCCTGAACAAGGCCCTCAATTGCTCAGTTGTATAAAAATGAGATAAAATGTAAGTCGCTCTGGATAAGGGCTTTTGCTAAATACTGTAAATGTACAAGTGCAGACCCAAATACGTTCACGGTCGTTGGATATTGTAGCACAGTTCTAGTGCAACCGAACTCACACCACCACCTTAGTCTCAGGTCAGTATCATGCTGCACTTCTTGCTTTTAACATGAACTCTGATTCGGATTAAACTTCCAGTGAAACCAAAATCGCTTACATACATTTCCTCTATCTATGCTACCAACAGCTTTTTTTTAAGCTTGTTTTTTAAATTAGCCTAGTGTTCCTGTGGCTTCCTCATTCCGGTCAAATGTTTTCGGTTCAGATTGAAACAAGTCAGCATGAATACTTCCATGTTTGTCTGGCTCAGAGAAACCCAGGGCCACAAAATGCTGCCTGTCCCAGCAGAATCGATAGACAGGTACGGAATAGTGGTGATAGTTTATGTTTCTTTTCCTCAGCGTCTCATGTTTGTCTTTTTTCTCTGTCTCTGCTGTCTGATAGTAATGCATAAAAAAAAAACAACAACACACAATTATTTGGTAAGGTTTTATATAAAATGTTTCCTATTGAGAAAATCATCAGATAAAATGGCTTAGTGGTTAGCACGTTCGCCTCACACCTCCAGGGTTGGGGGTTCGTTTCCCGCCTCCGCCTTGTGTGTGTGGAGTTTGCATGTTCTCCCCGTGCCTCGGGGGTTTCCTCCGGGTACTCCGGTTTCCTCCCCCTGTCCAAAGACATGCATGGTAGGTTGATTGGCATCTCTGGGAAATTGTCCAAAGTGTGTGATTGCGTGAGTGAATGAGAGTGTGTGTGTGCCCTGTGATGGGTTGGCACTCCGTCCAGGGTGAATCCTGCCTTGATGCCCGATGACGCCTGAGATAGGCACAGGCTCCCCGTGACTCGAGGTAGTTCAGATAAGCGCTAGAAAGTGAGTGAATGAATGAAATTGAGCATATTTTTATTTTTCATAGCAACTTAAACAATAAATTGACAAATTGGCACAAAGCAGTTTAAAGAAGCTTGGATGTAAAATTTGGTTCCCTAATAAGAAACCCAGGGGAAACCCGTGTCAAGGAAAAACTCCCTGAGACATCATGAGAAATCAAAAGTTAGAGAAACCAAATGGGAATTTCTGTAGAATGTTTAACTTTGCTGAACATGTTTATATTTTATTCCATTTATCACTGTTTCTTTCTTTCTTTCTTGGATAATTTATTAACGTATGCGTTTATTTATTTATTTGTTTATTTATTAATGTATATTTTTATTTATTTATTTATTGCTTACTTATTGAAATTTATTTATTGCTTATTTATTTATTTATTTATTTATCTATTTATTTATTTATTTATTTATTGCTTTGTTTTTTTTGTTTGCCTATTTATTTGTTTGTTTGATTTGTGTTTGTATGTTTGTATGTTTGTTTATGTCATGGATGTGACAAATAAAATTGAACTGAATTTGAATTTGAGTTTGTCATCAGATCTTGGAGGTCAGAGCAGCTGGACTTTTCTGCCTAAGCAGTGTGGTGTATGTCCTTGGATTGTCTTCCAGAGCTGGGCTTTTGTTTTCAGCAGTGCATTGTGGGAGAACCGAGCACAATCGCACAGCCGCTCGAGCAGCAGCGCCGGTGAATAGAGGGAGGACGATTATAACAGATTAATGCCCTTTGCTGCAGAGAGGGATGAAATAGATCAAGGATTCACTCGTCAGCTGCATTTCTTTCTGTGTTGGATTTGAAGGATTTTTTTAAAAAAAGAAACATTCACATGAGTGTAATTAATATAATCTAATTGCAAAAATAATATTATTGGGGAAAAGCACATTCAAAGGTTTTCTGTGTAAATACAATGAAAAGGAAGAATAAATGAGAATCACCGAGGGAGAAATTTATAACTACGTCATTTCTCGATCTGTTTTGTCTTTCTTTGTACCTGGAATGTAACGAGAATTTGATTGAATTTAATTTAATATAACCGACGACAAGTTCATTCTCATTTATGTTTGTTTGGACAATGTTGATTCATTTTCTATGAGAGCGTCTCTGACGGTGCGTCATCTGCATGGTTTATTAATGCGCTTATTCTTATTTGTTATCGTTTCCATAGTAACTAATGTATTCGCAAGAAAGATGTTCTGTATAATTTGAGGCTAATTATAAATTTCAAATCAATGTTTTAATTGAACAAAGAAAAACATACTAAAATGATAATTATATTGCCAAGTTGCCGGTTTCAGAGACGGATAGAGGGATAGGAAGAAATGCGCAGACTGGTAGACAGACGGATGTATGGATAGGTAGAATTCGAAAGATGACATATTGAGGATAGCGAGTATGTATATAAGGTTGATTGAGGGATAGTGATTGGTGATCAGGCTAGAGAAAGGTAAATGGAGAGATAAGTGAGTGGAAAGAACCCGTAAACATGGATGGATGGAGATGGATGGATGGATGAGCAGAATAGAAGGAGGGATAGTAATCAGGCTGGAAGAGTAGGATGGTCAAATTGATACTGAGTAATCTGGTAGAAGATGAGATACAGTGATAGGGAATTGATCAGAAGAGGATAATGATTGGAAGGAGAGATAGACAGATGGATGGATGGATGGATGGATGGATGGATGGAAAGGCTGTAGAAGATTTTGGATGAAAGGAGAGTGAACAGGCTGACAAATTCTAGATGTTGTATAGGAATGAGAATAAATGGAGAGATATTGGACTGGTAGATCAGAATAGATGGAGGGATAGTAAGCAGATCAGAAGAAGAGGACAGATGGAAAAATCATGAGGACATGAATAGAGGTGGACAGATGGAAGGTGTGACTAAGCAGACAGAGAGATGATATTGGATAGTGATTTACAGCAGGAACAGTGAGTAGGTACAAGAAGATGGATGGATGGATGGATGGATGGATGGATGGATAGAGATCTAAAATAGGGTGATACTGAGCTATAAGAATAGACTATATAGATGGTACAGCACAAAAGGGTAAATGATTTGTGATTGCTCTAGTAGGAGAGATTTAATCTCATGGACATTTATATATAGTTCTTGTCTAATGATAAGATCAACACAGTAAACAGCCTGGTGAAGATCAGTGTTCAGTGCTGTGAAGGTACGCAAGGAAAACTGTTGTGGATGAAGGAGATATTCAAGCTGAATCAACAACCATACACGTGATCACTTTAAATCATTATATTTGATCTAATCCAGCACTCACGATGTTCCAATGTACCTGTATAGATATATTTCACAAATACAGGATGGTGCATATTTTGTAACAGAAAAAGATAAAAAAAATAAGGATGACAGGACTAAATCAATAGCAAACAAAAGCGTAGTCCCAAGGCTTGGGATTTAATCAAAGGTAGATTTCTTTTATTTATTTATTCACTCAATTTCAGTAGCTGCTTTAACCTGGTTAGGGTGACGGGGGAGTCAGAATTTATCCAGGAACACTGGATGCAAGACAGGAATACAATACATAGTATTTTGGAAGGTGGAAGATCTTTGGAATGCTGGAGGAAACCATCAGAACACATTAAAAATTCTGTAAAGTAATAAACCAAAGATCAGGATTGAATCCGGGACTATGGAGCTGTAGGGAACTGTGAGCACTGTACTACCATGATATCCTGTCTGGAATTAATAAGGATTCAATTTTGGGCATTTCTGGCAGGTTCCTATTGAGCACCTAATGGTAAAAAGTAAAAACTTACTAATAAGTCAATAAATAAATAAATAAATAAATAAATAAATAAATAAATAAATAAATAAATAAATATTAGTAGAGGGGGGGCGGTGGCTTAGTGGTTAGCACGTTCGCCTCACACCACCATTTATTGACTTATTAGTAAGTTTTTACTTTTTACCATTAGGTGCTCAATAGGAACCTGCCAGAAATGCCCAAAATTGAATCCTTATTAATTCCAGACAGGATAGCATGGTAGTACGATTCCCGCCTCCACTTTGTGTGTGTGGAGTTTGCATGTTCTCCCCGTGCCTCGGGGGTTTCCTCCGGGTACTCCGGTTTCCTCCCCTGGTCCAAAGACATGCATGGTAGGTTGATTGGCATCTCTGGAAAATTGTCCGTAAGTGCGTGAGTGAATGAGAGTGTGTGTGTGTGTGCCCTGCGATGGGTTGGCACTCCGTCCAGGGTGTATCCTGCCTTGATGCCCGATGACGCCTGAGATAGGCACAGGCTCCCTGTGACCCGAGGTAGTTCGGATAAGCGGTAGAAAATGAATGAATGAATGAATGAAATATTAGTAGAAAACTAATGCTGATGTGGTGGAATTTTCATCATACTTTTGGTCAAATAAAAAACCCTGATGTAATCCCATGTAATCCCATGTTTATTTATCGTGAGCTATTTATTGGAGCGGCTGAATTATCCCATCAACATTTATTAGTTCTTTTTTTTTTCCGGAAATGAACGCGAGGGTATTTGAGAAACATACTCGAGCGGCTATGAAATATTCATGAAGACGCAAGGTCAGCGGTAGCTTGGAATAAAATGGGAAGTAAATGGAAAAACACAGTTCAATACTGCACACACACAACACTCTCACACGCACACACACTTACACACACATACACACAAAGGCATGATGCGATGATGAATGCAATGTCATAAATATGTGGTGTGATGAATGTTTTGGGCAACTGCCATGTCTGAGAATGATGAATATACACCTGCTATACTACATATATAATTAACACACACACACACAAACACACACACGTACACAAGACTCAGACTTAAGGCAAGTTCTTACCTTGACACACAAAGCACTAAAAATTCAAAATAGAAATCAAGGGGTTCAAGTCACAGCTTATAGCCACAAAGAAATTTAGTCAACAAAACATCAAATTTAGAGATTTTGTGTTAAAACCGGGGGCACGGTGGCTTAGAGGTTAGCACGTTCGCCTCACACCTCCAGGGTTGGGGGTTCGATTCCCGGCTCCGCCTTGTGTGTGTGGAGTTTGCATGTTCTCCCCGTGCCTAGGGGGTTTCCTCCGGGTACTCCGGTTTCCTCCCCCGGTCCAAAGACATGCATGGTAGGTTGATTGGCATCTCTGGAAAATTGTCCGTAGCGTGTAATTGCGTGAGTGAATGAGAGTGTGTGTGTGTGTGTGTGCCCTGCGATGGGTTGGCACTCCGTCCAGGGTGTATCCTGCCTTGATGCCCGATGATGCCTGAGATAGGCACAGGCTCCCCGTGACCCGAGGTAGTTCTGATAAGCGGTAGAAGATGAGTGAGACTGAGTGAGTGTTAAAACCGGTCCCAGATTTCAGATTCATGTCCAGGACAAATGAACCACTGCTACCATTTCCTTCCTTTATTACATTACTAGACAGCTGCAGGTCTGTGAGAACATTGTTGTTATGGATAAAAAAAAAAATAAAGAAATAAAGTTAATTAAATCTAACAAAGTCCATATGTTTTCTCTGAAGATTCTGTTTTTTTCTTCCTTGAAACTTCTTCACCCTGAAAGCTTCACGTCGTCTGAACTTCACAAATTTCGATCACAGCTGTGGGTTGAATCACAATAAACAACTAAGAATTCATAGTAATTAAAACCTACACATCTGACTTTAAAAAGAAAGCACACATAGAATTAAAATTCATTTAAAACGTTTTTTTCTTTTTTACTCTTCGCTCACAAGTCAAACTAGGACAAGGTTCTTTTTGTCACAGGAGTGTTGCAGCTCTTACAAAGTTATGACTCAGTCTGTCTGTCACCTGTGGATGCCCATTAAAACTGACTAACTCTGACTAACTCTGACAAACTTTGTCTTTATTTGTTTGCTAACTTTTAATTTGTTGCTAAAGTAAGAGCTTCTCTAATGAATTGATTCATTTAGTGATTCATTCATTCATTCATTCATTTTTTGATTAGTGGGTTGGTTTATTCATTATTCATTTATTGCTTGGTTGCTTGTTGATTGATTGATTGATTGATTTAATTTAGTGAGTGAGTGAGTGAGTGAGTGAGTGTGAGTGAGCGAGCAAGTGAGCCAGTATGTGAGTGTGAGAGTGTGCAAAAAGCGAGTGAGTGAGCAAATGAGTGAGTATGTGAGAGAGTTTGTGAGGAAGAGAGCATATGAGGGAGTGAGTTAGTGTGAGTGGGTGTGATTGCGTAAGCAAGAGAGTGAGTGAGTTTTTGTGCGAGTGAGTGCGTGAGTGAGTTTGTGTGTGAGTGAGTTTGTGTGTGAGTGAGTGAGTTTGTGTGTGAGTGAGTGCGTGAGTGAGTTTGTGTGTGAGAGAGTGCGTGAGTGAGTTTGTGTGTGAGTGAGTGAGTTTGTGTGTGAGTGAGTGCGTGAGTGAGTTTGTGTGTGAGTGAGTGAGTTTGTGTGAGTGAGTGTGTGAGTGAGTTTGTGTGTGAGTGAGTGAGTTTGTGTGTGAGTGATTGAGTGAGATTGTGTGTGAGTGAGTGCGTGAGTGAGTTTGTGTGTGAATGAGTTTGTGTGTGAGTGAGTGCGTGAGTGAGTTTGTGTGTGAGTGAGTTTGTGTGTGAGTGAGTGTGTTTGTGTGTGAGTGAGTGAGTGAGTTTGTGTGTGAGTGAGTGAGTGCGTGAGTGAGTTTGTGTGTGAGTGAGTGAGTTTGTGTGTGAGTGAGTGAGTGAGTTTGTGTGTGAGTGATTGAGTGAGATTGTGTGTGAGTGAGTGCGTGAGTGAGTTTGTGTGTGAGTGAGTGTGTGAGTGAGTTTGTGTGTGAGTGAGTGCGTGAGTGAGTTTGTGTGTGAGTGAGTAAGTTTGTGTGTGAGTGAGTGAGTTTGTGTGTGAGTGAGTGCGTGAGTGAGTTTGTGTGTGAGTGAGTGAGTTTGTGTGTGAGTGAGTGAGTTTGTGTGTGAGTGAGTTTGTGTGTGAGTGAGTGAGTTTGTGTGTGAGTGAGTGAGCTTGGGTGTGAGTGAGTGAGTTTGTGTGTGAGTGAGTGAGTGAGTTTGTGTGTGAGTGAGTGCGTGAGTGAGTTTGTGTGTGAGTGAGTGAGTTTGTGTGTGAGTGAGTGAGTGAGTTTGTGTGTGAGTGAGTTTGTGTGTGAGTGAGTGAGTTTGTGTGTGAGTGAGTGAGTGAGTTTGTGTGTGAATGAGTGAGAGAGTAAGTGAGTGAGTTTGTTTGAGTGAGTGTGTGAGTGAGTTTGTGTGTGCGTGAGTTTGTGTGAGTGAGTGAGCGAGTGAGTGTGTAAGTGAGTGAGAGAGTGAGTGAGTTTGTGTGAGTGAGTGAGTGAGTGAGTGAGTGTGTGAGTGAGTGAGAGAGTAAGTGAGTGAGTTTGAGTGTGAGAGTGAGTGAGTTTGTGTGTGAGTGAGTGAGTGAGTTTATGTGTGAGTGAATGAGTGAGTTTGTGTGTGAGTGAGTGCGTGAGTGAGTTTGTGTGTGAGTGAGTGAGTTTGTGTGTGAGTGAGTGAGTGAGTTTGTGTGTGAGTGAGTTTGTGTGTGAGTGAGTGAGTTTGTGTGTGAGTGAGTGAGTGAGTTTGTGTGTGAATGAGTGAGAGAGTAAGTGAGTGAGTTTGTTTGAGTGAGTGTGTGAGTGAGTTTGTGTGTGCGTGAGTTTGTGTGAGTGAGTGAGCGAGTGAGTGTGTAAGTGAGTGAGAGAGTGAGTGAGTTTGTGTGTGTGAGTGAGTGAGTGAGTGAGTGAGTGAGTGAGTTTGAGTGTGAGTCGTTGAGTGAGTTTGAGTGAGTTTGTGTGTGAATGAGTGAGTAAGTTTGTGTGTGAGTGAGTGAGTGAGTGAGTGAGTGAGTGAGTGAGTGAGTGAGTGTGTGCAGGAGTGAGTTTGTGTGTGAGTGAGTGAGTGAGTGAGTGAGTGTGTGCAGGAGTGAGTTTGTGTGTGAGTGAGTGAGTGAGTGTGTAAGTGACAGTGAGTGTGTGCAGGAGTGAGTTTGTGTGTGTGAGTGAGTGAGTGAGTGAGTGAGTGAGTAAGTTTGTGTGTGAGTGAGTGAGTTTGTGTGTGCATGAGTTTGTGTGAGTGAGTGAGTGTGTAAGTGAGTGAGAGAGTAAGTGAGTGAGTTTGTGTGAGTGAGTGTGTGAGTGAGTTTGTGTGTGCGTGAGTTTGTGTGAGTGAGTGAGTGAGCGAGTGAGTGTGTAAGTGAGTGAGAGAGTGAGTGAGTTTGTGTGAGTGAGTGAGTGAGTGAGTGAGTGAGTGTGTGAGTGAGTGAGAAAGTAAGTGAGTGAGTTTGTGTGAGTGAGAGAGTAAGTGAGTGAGTTTGAGTGTGAGAGAGTGAGTGAGTTTGTGTGTGAGTGAGTGAGTTTGTGTGTGAGTTTGTGTGTGTGTGTGAGTGAGTGAGTGAGTGAGTTTGTGTGTGGGTGAGTGAGTAAGTTTGTGTGTGAGTGAGTGAGTGAGTGAGTGAGTGAGTGAGTGCAGGAGTGAGTTTGTGTGTGAGTGAGTGAGTGAGTGAGTGAGTGAGTGAGTGAGTGTGTGTGTAAGTGACAGTGAGTGTGTGCAGGAGTGAGTTTGTGTGTGAGTGAGTGAGTGAGTGAGTGAGTGAGTGAGTGAGTGTGTGTGTAAGTGACAGTGAGTGTGTGCAGGAGTGAGTTTGTGTGTGAGTGAGTGAGTGAGTGAGTGAGTGAGTGTGTGTGTAAGTGACAGTGAGTGTGTGCAGGAGTGAGTTTGTGTGTGAGTGAGTGAGTGAGTGAGTGAGTGTGTGTGTAAGTGACAGTGAGTGTGTGCAGGAGTGAGTTTGTGTGTGAGTGAGTGAGTGAGTGAGTGAGTGAGTGTGTGTGTGTGTAAGTGACAGTGAGTGTGTGCAGGAGTGAGTTTGTGTGTGAGTGAGTGAGTGAGTGAGTGTGTGTGTAAGTGACAGTGAGTGTGTGCAGGAGTGAGTTTGTGTGTGAGTGAGTGAGTTTGTGTGTGAGTGAGTTTGTGTGTGTGTAAGTGACAGTGAGTGTGTGCAGGAGTGAGTTTGTGTGTGAGTGAGTGAGTGAGTGAGTGTGTGTGTAAGTGACAGTGAGTGTGTGCAGGAGTGAGTTTGTGTGTGAGTGAGTGAGTGAGTGAGTGTGTGTGTAAGTGACAGTGAGTGTGTGCAGGAGTGAGTTTGTGTGTGAGTGAGTGAGTGAGTGAGTGAGTGAGTGAGTGAGTGAGTGTGTGTGTAAGTGACAGTGAGTGTGTGCAGGAGTGAGTTTGTGTGTGAGTGAGTGAGTGAGTGAGTGTGAGTGTGTGTGTAAGTGACAGTGAGTGTGTGCAGGAGTGAGTTTGTGTGTGAGTGAGTGAGTGAGTGAGTGTGAGTGTGTGTGTAAGTGACAGTGAGTGTGTGCAGGAGTGAGTTTGTGTGTGAGTGAGTGAGTGAGTGAGTGAGTGTGTGTGTAAGTGACAGTGAGTGTGTGCAGGAGTGAGTTTGTGTGTGAGTGAGTGAGTGAGTGAGTGTGTGTGTGTAAGTGACAGTGAGTGTGTGCAGGAGTGAGTTTGTGTGTGAGTGAGTGAGTGAGTGAGTGTGTGTAAGTGACAGTGAGTGTGTGCAGGAGTGAGTTTGTGTGTGAGTGAGTGAGTGAGTGAGTGTGTGTAAGTGACAGTGAGTGCTCCTGTAGCTTCCGTCCATGAGTGGGGTCACAAAGCAAGTGGCTTTTTATATGTACAAGGTGACAATGGTGGGTAGAGAGACCCCAATGTTTATTTCAGCTGTTCTGATAAGGTCTTGCATTTTGAGGCTGTGTGGTTCCTGGGACAGCTGGTCATAAGGTCTATAGAAGAAGAGGAAGAAGAAATAGAAGGTCATGAGATCAAATCCCAGTGCTCCCAAGTCAACAGTCTAACAAGGTAATATGTAATAAATATGACAAGTAAATATAAATAAATAATAAATATTACAACTTATTTAATAGTGAGCTGTTTTTCTTCCATTATTAAAACTAACATTTTAAGAATGATAGATACCCTGGCAATGCTTCATGATTCCTTCCAGCACTCCTGACCCCATGTCCTTATGTGGGATATGAAGGACTCATTATGACTCACATGGTTGTATGTAGAGACTTAATTTCCTTCTATCTAATTAAATTCATGCTGAAATAATGATTCCTTCACTGAATGTAGTGTCTATGAATAAGACCGAGTTATTCGCTATTTAGTCTTTGTACTCGTGGCTGCAGAATATAACCAAAGGCTTACACCTGCCAGTGTGTTATGAGTGGCCGAGCGAGTCCACACATCATTCAGACTGATTCGGTTAAAAGGGACCTCTAGAGATTAACTGGTGTCTGTTTTCTTTGCCAGTAATGGAGTGTGATGTCAGTGGAGGGCACACCTGCAGCCTTTAAATCAAGCACTCATGCCCTGGGGCAGCTTTGAAATTTAGATTTTAGGCCTTGAGTGGGGGGAAAAAGAAGCTCTTTGGAATCAGTAATTTACCCGACGCCTGTGGAGGGATAACTGCGCAACAGAGGAGGAAGGAAGGGAAGGAGGGGGAGGGAAGGAAAAAGAATGACAGAGAGGGCAGCGAAGCTCCCACGCATGGGGCAGAGGCAGTGAAGTTCAATACACTCTAAAAATACCTGCAGTGCTTCTCACATTGCAACAAGGCTTGAGCTCTGCACCCAGGCTTCCCTCTCTCTCTCTCTCTCTCTCTCTCTCTCTCTCTCTCTCTCTCTCTCTCTTTAAGCTTTTACATTGTACATGTACACTAGAAGAAGGGAGTTCCTGTCTGGACATACAGCCATGAGTATCATGAGCTATGAAGTGCATTTGTTTACCTTGTATCCCATCATTGTCATGTGGTGGTGACATAAGCCCTTGCCTGGGTAGTAAGAGGAATCTATCTATCTATCTATCTATCTATCTATCTATCTATCTATCTATCTATCTATCTATCTATCTATCTATCTATCTATCTATCTATCTATCTATCTATCTATCTATCTATCTATCTATCTATCTATCTATCTATCTATCTATCTATCTATCTTACTCACAAAGTGTACTTAGAAGGTTCCTGTTTGGAAGAAGAAAAAATATGCAACAAACAATCTTTGTTTTTATTCTAAAATAAACATTGTTGTGGTCAGTAAATTGTCATAAATGCCTGATTTATCAAATACGATTAAAATAGAATGTGTTATCAGTTTTTTATTTGTTAATTTTCATTATTTTTGCACTTTGTATAAAGGCCAAGTATACACCTCAGTTTCCTGTAAATGATGTCAGGCGTTATAGGGTTAAGGAGTCTCTAGTGTCAGAACACATGAGAGGAAAAGATAGAAGGTTAGGAAAGTCTTCTGAAGTCTTCTATAGGATAGAATATGAATATGGCATTTAACAGACCCTGTTATCCAGAGTGACTTATATTTTTATTTCAATTTATACAATTAAGCAATTGAGTGTTAAGGGCCTTGCTCAAGGGCCCTTCAATGGCAACTTGGTGGACCTGGAATTCGAACTCACAACCTTTCAATTAGTAGTCCAATCAGAATCAGGTGTATTGGCCAAGTGTGTCGACACACACAAGGAATTTGGTTCCAGCTGTTTATGACTCTCAAAAGTACAGACATAAATAACACTATACTATACAAGACAAGATAATACAGACTGTACAAGAAAATGCAGACATTGTGATACAATAAATTCATTCATTCATTCATTCATTTTCTACCGCTTATCCGAACTACCTCGGGTCACGGGGAGCCTGTGCTCAGGCGTCATCGGGCATCAAGGCAGGATACACCCTGGACAGAGTGCCAACCAATCGCAGGGCACACACACACTCTCATTCACTCACACAAATCACATACTACAGACAATTTTCCAGAGATGCCAATCAACCTACCATGCATGTCTTTGGACCCCCGAGGCACGGGGAGAACATGCAAACTCCACACACACAAGGCGGAGGCGGGAATCGAACCTCCAACCCTGGAGGTGTGAGGCGAACGTGCTAACCACTAAGCCACCGTGCCCCCCACAATATATTCAGTATGAGTATTAAATATGAATACAGAATATATGACTGATCAGATACATTTACAGCATTTAGCAGACACTCTTATCCAGAGTGACTTACATTTTTATTTCAGTTTATACACCTGAGCAATCGAGGGTTAAGGGCCTTGCTCAGGGGGCCTGCAGTGGCAACTTGGTGGACCTAGGATTCGAACCGATGACCTCCTGATCAGTAGTCGAACACCTTAGCCACTGAGCTACCACATCCCAGATATGCACATAAAGTGTGAGTGTGCATGGTAGTACAAATAACAATATTGTGTAGTAGTATGCTTTTGTGCAATATGCAGCAGCAGTAGTGTGTAACCTATACGGATGATGTGGTGACTGACAGTTCTGATAATGCAGTACATGTAGATATGAAGCAGGGAATATAATTATGGTGAGTTGTTAATCAGGGTGATTGCCTGGGGAAAGAAACTGTTTCTGTGTCTGGCAGTTTTGGTAAGCAAAGTACTGTAGCGCCTGCCAGAAGGGAGGAGTTTAAAGAGGTTGTGTCCAGGATGCGAAGGGTCAGTGGTGATTTTTCCTGCCCGGTTTCTGCTTTTTGTATCGTACAAGTCCTGGGGAGAGGGCAGAGAGGCACCAATTATTTTTTCTGCTGTTTTTACTGTGCGTTGCAGTCTGCTCCTGTCCTGTTTAGTTGCTGCAACAAACCAGATGGTGATGGATGAGACTGATGAGTGTAGTATCATCTGAAAATTTCAGAAGTTTAACAGTTGGGTCACTTGAAGTGCAGTCATTAGTGTAGAGGGAGAGTAGCAGTTGGGAAAGGACACATCCCTGAGGAGCACCAGTGCTGATTGTCCGAATGCTGGAGGTAACACCACCCAGTCACCTCCCAGTCTGCCTTAACCATTAGACTACCATGTTTCCTCATGGTATAATGTTGATAAGGTTTTTTGTGTCTTAATAAAATAAATTCAATTCAATATAAATTATATGTGTGCTGTTTTTTTTACAATTGGCTGTGGCAGCGTAGTGGTTAAGGGATTGGAAGGTTCAGAGCTCAAATCCCAGGTCCACTGAGCTGCTACCACTGAGCAAGGTCCTTAACCCTCAAATGCTCAGTTAAATAAAAATAAGATAGAAATGTAAAGCACTCTGGATAAGGGCATTTGAAAAATGCTGTAAATTGCAGTAAATTTTGGTATCCTAAGTCTGTAACCTAGTGAAGCAGTGCTGATGTATTCATTGATAGAGACTTCAAAGCACTTTTGTATGTCACTCCGGATAAGGGCAACTGCTAAATGCTGTAAATGTAACATTGGACAGTGTCACAAATCAAGAAGTCTAGATATAGATTTAGATCCCTAACGAACAAGTCAGAGGAAACCTGGTGAGGAAAATATCCATAACACGACATTAGAAAGAAACTTTAAAAGGAACCAGATTCACAAAGCATCCCAGGTGACAACTGGCACCATAATTACTCTTCAGTTGTATTCTATAAGGCTGAACAGTAAGTAGGCTTTTTTGTGATTTGAGTAGTTTATAACTTCTACATTACACAGTATATCTATAGTATCCAAGTGAAGTTTTCTAACTATACCATATCTATCCAAGTAGCTATCCAAATGGGACCATCTATAGCAAACTCACACCAATCTTTATGGTATCCATGTGGGGCAGCATCGAGTGGTGATTCTCAGGTGAACAACGCTCCAAGAAGAAGTACCAAGATGGGTCAAGCAGGATCATTTGGCAGGAGGAGTCAGTGTCAGGTATTGGTATTCCATCAGTCATCAGGAGTTAACTGTATAGCTTGACAGAGAGAGCGAGCGAGAGAGAGAGAGAGAGAGAGAGAGAGAGAGAGAGAGAGAGAGAGAGAGAGTGTGTGTGAGAGAGGCTTTTAGTTTATCAGGTGTGCTCCTGTGCTGCATCAATGCCATATCAGTTTAAAAGGAAATGATTTATAATCACACTCTCTGGTGTGATCCAGATGAGGATGGGTTTCCTTTTCAGTCTGGTTTCTCTCAAGGTTTCTTCATGATATCATCTCAGGGTGATTTTACCCACCAACATTGTCTCTGTCTGGCTCATTTGGGATAAATATACAATTTAATTTTAAACTTTAATTGAAAAAGAAGTACATTGTGAGTGGGGTGCAAGCAGGAACTCAGGCAGGACTAAAGCCTGAGGCATAAAACAGCATCCAGATATCACACTTTATTAAAATTGTCTATTCCCATAAACTCCCCTGTTATGCAGCTTTGTCTAAGTGAATAGCTTTTAAACAAAAAAGCTTGACAAAACAAGAAGGTTTTAACGATTTAATGTATCTTTTGTGGCTAATTAATTTCCTATAAAATCATGCCCTGTATTATCTGTATTCCTTATATCATTATTATAAAAAGTTACAGTTATTAATAATACCAATACTGCACCTTGTGATTTACGGGAAATTCTGAAATGATAATAATACACTTAGGCTAACGTTTTAGCTAACTAGCATGGGACCGTAGCCGTTATACAGAACGCAAACACAAAATCTCAGTGGCAATATTTTCCTCTGATGGCTTGGTAAACTGCTAAGTAACAGCTTCATGTGACTAAGCTGACATTGCAATTACGTTTCCAAGAGGCTCTGCCGTGTTCAGAAATGTCAACGATCATAGAAGTGTCGTAATTTAGAAGTGTCAGAAAAATTACTTGTAAATGTTAATGTTAATGTTAATGTGGAAGATTCTTGTAAGCATGTTGAACATGACCCTTGTTGAATGGAACATTTGTTAGAGACATTTTTATAGCATGGGAGGGTTTCTCTGTTGTCTGAAGTCAGTGTGTGTGTGTGTGTGTGTGTGTGTGTGTGTGTGTGTGTGTGTGTGTGTGTGTAAAGGATAGCTTTAATCATTCTTTCAGTGTGTAAGGATGTAGGAGGGAGCTGTAGAAGAGCTGAGAGATTTAATTAGCTTCTTAGGGATGAATCACACAAGAGAAAAAGGAGTATTTCCTGAACTGCTCACAAATTTATACACGGTGATAATAATGAGACTGACAGTAATGATGTAAGACTCTTGACCTCTTTCGGGCTGGAATTTTTAAAGTGACCACAATATAGGCATCTCTCTCTCTCGCTCTCACTCACACACACACACAGACACACACACACACACACATTCACATTTATTTCAGAAAAAAAAAGGTTTGGCACTCCTCTGCACCTGATTTGCTCACTCCTGTTTTTTTCCCTGAAAGTGCAGGCACATGCGGTGAGCAAGGCGTAAATAAACCCTGTGGAATGCTGACCTTAAAATGTCCAGCAAATAAATAAAGACACACACTTATTTTGTTCATGGTTCTATGTTACTGAATCACAATTTGTGAAATGACAGAAATTCGCAATGAGCAATGTAGTGTTTTCCTAAACTGTAAACACATGATACAGTGTATGTGAACAACTCAAAGAAGAAGATGAGCAGAAATTAAATATTATTAGCGTTCATATATACTAGGTTAAAAATTTGATTTCTGTTTAATCAGTGTATATTTGAACCAGAAAACAATAGTAATACCAACATTACACACCATATAACACACACAGTACAATATTAATAGAAATAATAGATTCGGTTTAATGCAGCTGCCACATTATATGGCGCTGAAAAAAGCTGATCATAAAATGCACAAATGGACACACACACACACACACGTGGCTCAGCCATTTAAGTTGATTTCCCACATTAACATTAAAGAAGATATTTATACTCTAAGTACCTGGCTTACATGAATGTACAGGTATGTGCCACACAAGTTGTCCTTGATATTGTGAGTCCGTCATATTGTGAGTAATTTCATCAGCTTTCACAGAATCCAGAACACAACAGCACAAAGCCCCAGGCTGGATAAGTAGCATCATGTCTGACAAGGAGACCCAGAATTTGTCCCAGTTTGTGCAAGAAACAAGAAGCCAGGATGTGTAAGATGCCCAGCTTGACTAGATGAACCTTAAATATAGGCAAGAAAATCCTTGTTGGAAAAGAATACCCAGGATTGGGAAAGAATGCCCAGTTTGATAAAAGAACAGAGGTTCGGCATAATGCTCAGGGTAACAACCCCCAAGCTGAGTGAAAGAAGCTCCAGGATGGTTAGAAAACCTGTACTGTAGGTAGGAAAGAAGTTATGGCAGAAGATGCACAGGGTCGAAAAAAAAACATCATCTTGCGCAAGAAATGCAGGTTGAGAGAAGGCTTGAGTAAGGTAATAAGTTTTAGGTTGAAGAAGAATCCCAAAGCTAGATACAAAACTTAGAGAGAAGAGGCTTAGAAAGAAACCCCAGGCCAGGCAAGATGCCAAAGGTCATGAAAGACTTACCAGTTGTGCATGAGCCCTCAGGTTGGTTAAAAAGTCATACGTTGGATAAGAGGCCAAAGACCTGATGAAAATCTGCAGGTTGTGTATGGAAGTCCAGGTTTGGCAAAGAGCCAAAATTTAGACAATGTTCCCAAGTTAGGTGGAAGAAGACTGAAGCTGGGTAAGATGGCCCAGGTTGGAAGTTTGTTAAGAACTGAGTAAGAGTTGGGCAAGGAGTGCCCAGGTCAAATAAAAAGCCATATTTTAAGCAAGAAGTCATAAATCAGGGTAGAAATTCTCAGGTGAAATAAGACAGAGGATAGATGACTGGTTTATTTAATTAAAATGAAGCACCAGAATGTCTAAAAAGCCCAAGAATGGGCTTGGTAGCGTCATGGATGAAGCACCTGCCTCGTCCTCCGCTCGCCACCAGAGGGAACATTCGCCTAAGTATTAGTAGCTTTCGGACTACACTTCCCAAAACCCCTCACTGGGCCTGATTGCACCGCCACCTGTTCCCAATCAACAACTGCCTATATATACAGACTTGAACTTGACTTCTGTGCGTAGTCTCGATTTGCCTCGGCTATCATTCTGAGTGTTTCCTGTTTTGTATTCTCCGGTTATTACTTTGTTTGTACTTCTGCCTTACGATTCTCTGACACCTGCCCTGACCCTTTGCCTGTTATATTGACCACGAATTCTGTCTGCTCTGCATTGTTGTGTTTGCCAACGTCGACCCTAGCCTGTTGTACTGCGAGTATTCTAATAAAGCCTGCAAATGGATCCTCATCCTTATGACGCTTCATTATAGGTAGTTCATGCTGATAAAAAATCCACACTGTTTAAGAAACCCAAGGGACAGTGTGACGCCCCAAGCTGGGTGAAATTCCAAAGGTTGAGCATAATACCACAGATTTTGCTTGATGAATTGGCTAAAAATCTTAGATCAGATTAGGAGCCCAAGATTTGGAAAAAACCCAAATTGGACCTCCATAAACTCAATAAACGATAAACATTTTATTCATCTGTTCATCTGGGTCTTCTTTTTATTATATTACTGTTGTTATGGTTACATCTCAGAGTGCAGTGCTCTAATGTAATGTTGGTATTACAGTAATTATAAGATCGTTTGGAGATTTAATTTAAAGCGGTATTTCCCCTTCCATCTTTTTTTTTTTTTTGGAAACACAAAACTCTTTGTTTGGTTTGAAGTTAGAAAGATTAATTACATTATATTATCTACGAAGGTAACACTAAATATATTAAAGGGAAGGTCTGAAAAACACATGTACGGCTCAATCCTGATTAGGGTTGCAAAGAGGCGGAAAGTTTCCAGTAAATTTCCGGTAAATTTCCGGAAATTTTCCATGGGAACTTAATCTGGGGAATTTTGGGAATATTCAAAATTGGAAAATTTATGGGAATTTATGGAAATTTACAGGAATTTACAGGAATTTACAGGAATTTACGGGAATTTACGGGAATTTATGGGAATTATTTGGAAATATAGGGAAATGTATATAAACTATATCATATACAAACATAAATAAACATTTTGTTTGGTCATAAGCAGACATGCATGCAAGGTAATACAAATTTTAAAAATGACGTCTTGATTAATTGTAAGATTGAATTGAAAGTAGAACTTTAACTGATTCTTTCACTGAGTAACACAAAAGCATAATAAACATTATTATGCTTGTAATAAACATCATAAACTTAATAATTGTAATAAACATATTTCCCTATGATTGCTGTAAAATGAAGGCACCCCCCACCCTTGCCATTCTAAAAAAAAGTCCCAATCAAAATGTAAAATGAAGCATTTTTTCTCAAGCTTATTACAGTAGGTCTCTGCTTCTGTGGTAGTCAAGGCCTGGAAAATGGAGGTGGAGAATTCCTAGTCTGCAATGGAGAATTCCTTGTCTGATCGTCTCTTCTTACGGAGCTACTTCATCAATCCTGCCATTCTACCCCTGGTTGGAGTCTTGTCGCCTGGTGGTCATTCCGCCAGGGATTGATCTGCATGGTCAGCCAGTGACTCATGGGATTGTTGTAGATGGGGCCGCACAGAGACTGTCATGCCTTGTTTGAACCAATGTTGCATCTGTCAAAAAAGTAAATGTTGCTGTATGGTCTGGTCTTCATCAGCAATCACTTGAATATTTTGACAAGAAGGAATTAGTATTAAGTCTGTGGTGAACTCAGAGTTTAAACTGACCCATTAGTTCCTTGTGAGCTCTCGGTTGCACTATTATAAACTGTTGTTGAAATGACATTGTTTATATTTACATTATTTACTCTTCAGTGTCACCCAAATGAGGATGGGTTTCCTTCTGAGTCTGGATCCTCTCAAGGTTTCTTCCTCATTAGGGATCGATATATATAGTGTTTTAAAATTTAAATTCATATTTTTAAATTAATTTAAATTTTTTATTATTTTTTTTTCTTCAAACAAACAAATTTCAAACTTTAAATGTATTTACTTATTTATTTATTTGTTTGTTTGTTTATTTATTTATTTATATTATTATATTATTATTTTTCTTATTATTATTATTGTATTGATTTTTTTTCTCTTCTGTTTCTATACTTCTGTAAAGCTGCTTTGAGACAATGTGAATTGTTAAAGGTGCTAGACAAATAAATTGAATTGAATTCTTGCTTGCCTCCAAAGCCAAAAGCAGACCAGCACCTCCTTACCTCAGAGGTCTTATCACTCCCTGCACTGCACCATGCTCCCTCAGACCCCCCAGCTTTGCTCGACTGATCCCACCATCTCTCAGAGTACAAGGAAGGCCTGCATCAAGACTCTTCTTTATTCTGACACATTGGTGGTGGAATGCACTTCCTCTAGATGACTGAATAGCAGAGTTCTCTGACTGTCTTCAAATGATGTGCAAAGACATACCTCTTCCTGAAAAAAATATTCTTAGTCCATGTCCTAGTGTCACAAAAGGGAGGAAGACAGACCCATAGGCAGGATGGCTTCAAATAAACAGGGTTTAATAACTTAAATACATAAAACAGCAACAAAGACAAAAACTAAATAGGACAAAGGACGAGGGTACACTGACGATGACACAGTTAAATAAACAATGAACTAAGACAATGAACACATAATAAAATAAGACAATGAACACATACCTGTAGGGAACAGGTGTGCAGAGACGGGGAAGAGTACATGGCCAAAAGTCCGGGCTGAGTCCTGACAGTACCCCCCCTCGAGGAGCGGCTCCTGAAGCGCCAATCCCATTTTAACAATCCCGACAAGGTCCAGGTGGGGGGGATTGAGGCACACGGTGAGGCGGATGGGGGCGCAAAGTACACAACGAGGTAGATGGGGAGCAAGGCACATGGCGAGGCAGATGGGGGTGCAAGGCACATGGCAAGGCAGATGGGAGGAGCAAGGCACACGGTGAGGCTGGTGGGGGGAGAAAGGCACATGGCGGCAAAGCCAGAGAGGGCCGAGTGATTCCACAGCTGAGCTGAAGGGCCAAGAGCCGATCACAGAGGAGCAGAAGGGACAAGCGACGTCCACAGCTGAGCAGAAGGGCTAAGCGACGTCCACCGCCGAGCTGAAGGGCCGAGTGATGTCCACCGCCGAGCTGAAGGGCCGAGCGACGTCCACCGCCGAGCTGAAGGGCCGAGCGACGTCCACAGCCCAGCAGAAGGGCCAAGCACAACCCCCGACGAGCCGCGGCCAGACCCACATCTTGACGACCAGAATACAAGGGAGGAAGGGCGGGAAAAATCCCAAAGAACGGGCACAAACAAAGTCAAAACTTTGAGGGAGGAAGGGCACAAAAAAAGGCAAAACTGGAATGGTGACATCATCCGCAGAAAGGAAGTAAGGCGGCGTCCTCCTCGGGGAACCGGAAATGGAGCGGCGTCCCTCATCGTATAAAATGCGGAGCAATGTCACTGAAAAAAGAAAAAGTCCAGGACAACTGGAAAACAGGAAGACTGGCGGAACAGTCCAGGAAGAGGAGAAAAAAAATATATTCCTAATAAGCCGGTCCAGGCTGGAAACTATCCTGCTGTGTCCGAGTTTGTGCGGAATCATTCTGCCACAACCAGGAGGAGGAAGACAGACCCATAGGCTGGATAGCTTCAAATGAACAGGGTTTAATAACTTAAATACATAAAACAGAAACAAAGACGAAAACTAAACAGGACAAAGGACGAGGGTACACTGACGATACACTGATGATGATTCCGGCATGGTTAAATAGACAAGACAATGAGCACATAGGGAACAGGTGTGTAGAGACGGGGAGGAGTAAACAAAGGCGGGGCAGACACATGACACGAAACATAAACAGACGCACATGGCCAAAAGTCCGGGCAGAGTCCTGACACCTAGGCAGCCAGTATCTGTATGATGTGGATGATTACCAAATACTAAATATAAATGCAAATTTAATGAGCGTAAAGTTCATATAAACATTAATTTAGAATTCTGTATTATATAGAATTCTGTACACTTCTAAAACAAAGCACATTCTTCTTTAGACAGTAGGGTAAAAGACAACAGAACTAATTAAGACTCAGCAGAACATAACCAGGGTCCTGGAATGTTTTTTTGGGGGGTTTTTTGGAGAAATTTCCTTGCCACATTTCCATTTTCCTCAAGCTTCACCTTTTGTTTCATCTGATGGCACAGCTTTCAATTTTCTCTCAGAACATTTGTGGGTTCTACAATACCCGCGAGGCTGCTGCAGTTGGCAGCGTGGGACACACTAAAATTTCATTTTATACACAGCGTCTTTTCACACTATATAATCAGTGCCATATGATCTGGCAAAACCCACAACCTTCCACCCACTGTTGGTGTGAGCAGTTCTTCTTCTGCATCAGTTAAAATAAACAGCAAAACGTTAGGGGCCGGTTAGCAGAACTAGAATACACCGTGGCTTAGAGAAGTAAAGAATTATAACCAATGCATCTATTTAACCAGACACTGGAGAAAGAAATGAGCTAAAGGCTCAAAACAAAGCCTTCGTTCTCACATATGATTAGTGTTTTAGTGTTTCTTCTCATCGCTGTATCTATAATCCTTTACGCCTTTTTTTTCTTTCTTTTTTTCTCTTTTTTTCTCTGTGTGTGTTTGTACTCTCAGCTCTCTCTGTATTTATTTTCCATCCACCTGTTTTTATGCAAATCACAAATTTGCACATGAGAACAGCAGACTCTCTTAAACACAGCAAACATTGTGAAAAGGTGCAAAGCTTAGTGTTTAATAAATAAAAGATGTGATAATTAGAGATGAAAAACAAGAACAAAAAAAAAAATGTCAGCCCGTGTGACTGTGTGTTCTGGGATCCCAGTGACTGTGTGTTTTGATGACCTCACTGTATAGGTGAAGAACACGAACATTTCCATTCTCATCTGAAGACGTTTCAAATAATTTGCCAAACATTTGACTGTAGACATGTCTGCACTTTTAGATCTTTTGCTTTACTAACCTACTTAACCTAATTACATCGATGAAAACTCTCTTTAATTGACGTATTCAAAGTCACACAGTCTTCTCTGGCACATTATTGCCTCTTTATTCCAACATATTTTCTCTTATTGCTCTTTTAGGGTGTCTTACGGAGCTCCCTTCAGGCAAGACGATCAGGAAAAAGCCCAAACTCAAAAAGGATCATGTCCAGAGTGTAATCTGAGTGGTTGTGAGGAAAGAGATCTCCATTTCACCGGAGCGGCTTTCATTTTGGCCTTGATGAATGGTGCTGTGTGCCACAGGAGGCCCGGAGGAGCAGACCAGTCCTGACAACCGTTACGCTTTATTAATCACTGGATAAGGTCAGCCAAGGCCGGAGGATTAGAAGCAGGACTGATGGAGAAAGAAGCCTGATCAATCTGAGCATTGTTCAATCTGTGTGTAATGTATTTTCTACGTTAGAGACTAAATCTCTTTATTCACCAATTCTGACTTGGAAAATGGGCACAACAATTTTCACCATATCTAACATGCTGGTGTTTATTAAGGACCTAATGGAATCATATTCAGAAGTCAAGGTAAGGGTCTGAGCACTGCCAGACAAGGTGATTAAATAACAAGGTGATCAAACAGGCATGGGTCAAAATAATGAGAAATCTCAAGGGAATATGAAACAAAAAGCTCAGAAACTGATAAAATACATCTACAAGACATTGAAATCAGACATAAAGTACATTCATTCATTTTCTACTGCTTATCCGAACTACCTCGGGTCACGGGGAGCCTGTGCCTATCTCAGGCGTCATTGGGCATCAAGGCAGGATACACCCTGTACGGAGTGCCAACCCATCGCAGGGCACACACACACACACTCTCATTCACTCACACAATCACACACTATGGACAATTTTTCCAGAGATGCCAATCAACCTACCATGCATGTCTTTGGACCGTTGGAGGAAACCCCCGAGGCACGGGGAGAACATGCAAACTCCACACACACAAGGCGGAGGCGGGAATCGAACCCCCAACCCTGGAGGTGTGAGGCAAACGTGCTAACCACTAAGCCACCGTGCCCCCCTACATAAAGTACATACTAAATCAAATACTTATGCACCATACTGCACCATTTTATAGTATAAATAGTCTGACTACAACGAGTGCAAGAATAAGTGATGATTCACTTATTTAACTAAAAAAAAAACAAGTGTGGAATGTTGGGCACTTCGTGGACTCAACGTTTGTAGATTTGCTTACGTAGTGGGAGAGGGGTGGGGCTACCTGGCGCTGGAATGCTATAAATGAACCCACACATTATGTGATTTATTTTTCAACATTTTAAATATTTAGTGTATTCTGCTAGAAGTTAACAAGCTTCGCATTACATGCATTTGACATTGACCAAACCGTTGTGACGGTGTTCCATCTGAGTTAATATGACCCTACAAATGGTGCGTAGTGTGTCGTACGCCATTTGGGATGCACACTTGGGTATAAGTAGACAATCCAGTCACAGACTAAAAACAGAACTGGTCCACACACTTTGAGAACAAACCAATGACAGGACAAAGGGCAGAGACAGGATCAAACTGGAAAAGAAAAAACATCTAATACTAAAACGATTGTTGTCATGTGAAGTGTGCCATATAGGTTAATAGGTGAGTAAGAACAAAGAATTTCCTATTAGACATTTATGTTATATAGTGCTTATGCTCTCTTTTAAATACTTTAGTACCTAGTGATTTGATTTGAATATCTGCATGTCAATTTTGCATGATATGGAATATAATATAATTTAATGGCTACTGGTTGAATGTGTTGAATATGTAACGCTGGTAATGGAGATAATTCATAGTTTTTGTAGTCAGCAGTCAATTGCGTAAAAGTCCAAATAGCGTTTTTTTTAGACACACAGATTTTCATGCACATGTCTATACCAAGATCTTATGAAGATTTTGTACCTTCATTGAGATATGGCAAACCCTGTGAGGATCCTGAGGCATCTAAAGCTGTACCAGCTCCAGTTGGACTCTGCTTCATGAAGTATTCTGACATTCTATGGCAACTCCATGTGGTCTACTCCATGTGGAGTTTGCATGTTCTCCCCGTGCCTCGGGGGTTTCCTCCGGGTACTCCGGTTTCCTCCCCCGGTCCAAAGACATGCATGGTAGGTTGATTGGCATCTCTGGAAAATTGTCCGTAGTGTGTGATTGCGTGAGTGAATGAGAGTGTGTGTGTGTGCCCTGTGATGGGTTGGCACTCCTCCAGGGTGTATCCTGCCTTGATGCCCAATGACGCCTGAGATAGGCACAGGCTCCCCGTGACCCGAGGTAGTTCGGATAAGCGGTAGAAAATGAGTGAATGAATTAATTAATCTTCGTTTAATATTAAATTTTTCTGTGTTGTTATGTTATGTTCAGTAAAGCTGCTTTGAGACAATGTTCATTGTTAAAAGCGCTATACAAATAAATTGGAATTGAATTGAACTTAGAAAGTCTAGAAGATAGTTGTATAGAATTACAATTAGCATTTGTGCACTCTGAGTTTTTAAATATCTTTTGTGCCTTGATGTAAATCACATTCTATTTGTACTGGATTAGTTTCACATGTGAAGGTGAGATAATGTAATCATCCCAGTATCTTTACCACAGTATAAACATCAGAAATCAAAGTGTCTTCAAAATGTATCCTTGGTCATTATAGCAAAATTCCCTAAGCGCCACAAACACCTCATATTTATTAGAAAATGTTTATTTTGACCTTTATCATAGACCCTTTTTGTAGGGCTTCTAGCTGGATGAGTTGTGGTTGATCATTAAAGACTAAACTAAACTAAACTGAACCCCCAGAAGCATCACTTTTCTGACAAGTCCATTTAACTGTAGTCTATAATATACTGCTCTGAATTTGGGTTCTGATCGATTTATTATCTGTGGGAGGAGAAAGAAAAGAACAAGCAATTCATGTCTTTATACTGAACGAAAAAAGCATATGAAGAATAAAATTTCTTTCCCTACAGGATATAACAGAATCTTTACCAATATGTCAGTTCAGGGCTTTTTTTTTTTAAGTACTTTTGTAGAAAGATATTTTCATGTTGTAAAAAATAGTTGTAAATTCTGCTTTATTTCATATGACACTGCCTTAAAGTTTATGTTGCATGCATGTACCCCATGTTTGGAAATGTTCATATAAATCAGCCCATGACAGAATTATACTGATAAAAAAAGAGAACATAAGTATAGCTATAAGTAATATTTATAATCTTTAGCGGCCCCCATTATAAGACTCCATAAAGGGGTCTCGTCTCTACACCACTTCAATTTGAGACAGATTTATTTATATAGCGGTTTTACCAATGCTTGTTGTCATAAAGGGGTTTTATGGGAATCAAATATAGATTTAGATTTATCATTACCATGAGGAAGAACACTTGGGAGGAATCAGATTCAAAAGAGAAAACATCCTCATCTTCTCATCTACAAACATTAATCTGTTCTTGTCTATGGGGGCCATATGGGGTAACAACACCCGATGAAGTACACAAACACTTGGTCAAGAAACAAACCTACAGTAAATTCCACAATACACATAAATAACATCTTTTTTTTTTTTTTCAAAACTAAACCTTATTAATAAGCATCATTCCCACTACCCTTAGCAACACCCTTAACAACATTATAAACACTTTTTCTCAAAGAACAGTGAAAGAACCAACAAGACAGTAAGCACTAGCTATAAAAAAATATTACAAAAGTGTAACATTAAATGATTGCTATTCCTATGTACTGTATTTAGAATGAGGCAATCTTGATCTTTTTATTTCAAATAGTATTTGTATAATGATTTCAACAATGGACGTTGTCTCAAAGCAGCTTTACAGAACATAAATACAATACAAAATGTTTAATATAAAGATTAATATAATACAAAAATTCAAGATTAATATTAGACTTATATTTAAATGTGTTTGTATTTATCCCCAATGAACAAGCCTGAGGTGACTGAGGTGACTGTGGTGAGGAAAAACTCCCTTTGATGGAAGAGGAAGAAACCTTGAGAGGAACCAGACTCAAAAGTGAACCTCATCCTCATTTGGGTGACACTGGAGGGTGTGATTATCAATATACAGTCTGACAATTGTGTATTGATTGATATTTCATGAGTCAGGATCCTCAGAGGGTTGCTCTCGTCTCAATGAAGGTCCAAAAACTTCATGATACAGAATACAAGTGGAGCTGGTACAATCTCTGGATGCCTCGGGATGAGTAGAAAGAGAGAAGCAGTGGAGAGGAATTAACGTAGCTGCCGTTTATAATATTAGCAAGCACTAGATGATAATGTGCATGTACTAGAGCACCAGATTATGTGACGTATTATGTGTACGCCTGACTAAAGTGTTAGGTTTGTGATCTACATTTAAACTGGGAAAGTGTGTCTCAGTCTTCTATCCCTTGTGGATTTGTGCCACATAGGAAGGTTTTTTATACAATCCGAGAGATTTTAGCAGTACTTCCTTTGATTGTTTTAATCATCTGACCTTTGTTGTAGTCAATCAAGATGGTTTCATGTGGGATCCTTCATTTCTTTTTAGACAAGCGAGCACCTTACCAGAGTGAGCAAACTGCACCTACAATGGCATGTACATATCACCTTTAGCACTTACGAACAGATTATATGTTAGTTAAGGTTACCTAAGTCATCAAATCACAAAATTTCTTGTTCAGTAATTCAATAAAAAGACTCAGAAGGAGGATAGGAGGACCGGGAAAGTGAATTCCTTTCCATTAACAAACAGCTCATGAATCTTCAACTACATGGGTGTTCAATTACCTGGATATTGAAAATCCTCAATCTAGTAAGTACAATGCAGCAGTTATTCAAAACTCTTTAGCCTGTGTCCATTGTCTTGCTATCCATGAAGAACTATTCACCAGCTTACCTGATTCATTTCCTTTTCCCTTTTCCTTTTCACTTGTCCGTGTCAAGTTAAGCCATAGCTATACTTGAAGAGCCACTGAAATGTTTGGTGAAGAAAGTCCCAGCCTGAGTGTTGCGGGAATCATGCCCAGATGCCCAGAGTCTGGATGTTCAATTAAAAAGGTGTTTGTTATGCCCTTGATTAGAGAGACAGTATGCTCTCAGTGAATCTACTACAAGAGACTTGTCACTTTATACGTTTTATAATTCTCACACATGATTGGTTTTGGAGAAAAAGAGGATCAACATCTTTAAATGAAAGAACACATCAGTTAAGGGGGCACGGTGGCTTAGTGGTTAGCACGTTCGCCTCACACCTCCAGGGTCGGGGTTCGATTCCCACCTCCGCCTTGTGTGTGTGGAGTTTGCATGTTCTCCCCGTGCCTCGGGGGTTTCCTCCGGGTACTCCGGTTTCCTCCCCCGGTCCAAAGATGGCATGGTAGGTTGATTGGCATCTCTGGAAAAATTGTCCGTAGTGTGTGATTGTGTGAGTGAATGAGAGTGTGTGTGTGCCCTGCGATGGGTTGGCACTCCGTCCAGGGTGTATCCTGCCTTGATGCCCGATGACGCCTGAGATAGGCACAGGCTCCCCGTGACCTGAGGTAGTTCGGATAAGCGGTAGAAAATGAATGAATGAACACATCAGTTAATGAAAAGAGGAGATAAGATAAGGCTATGTGAAGATACTAGACTGTAAGTGCAACATAAAAATGTTCCGCCACAGTTCAGAGAAATCAGAGATGAAAACCTTGAGCATGGATTAAAAGGACATCACATCACGGACAGGGTCACTGTGACCTCCGAAATACGACAGAGACTAAATCGTGAGGTAAATAAGCGCAAACTTTAGTCAAAACAAATCGAACGTACAAAACATTCAGGTTCGTAACAATACTATAGGTTTTAAAATTTCGCTTCACAATATGTTAACGTTTAGCAAGGAGAAATATGATGAAGAAATGGATATTGATCTAGGATTTCTCATAAATTAATATAAACACATTAGCATGATTAAGTATATTAATAGACAATTTTACTTGATAGCTTGAAATGGTTTTATTCTACTGGCAGATTTTAAAAGAATGAGATATGGAGAGGGGGAAGAGATAGAGTAAAAAATTAAACAAAGAGAGGAGGTTAAATGGAAGATATGGAGAAGGCAAATGAGTCCAACTGGGATAATCCAACAGATACAGAGAGAGAAAGAGAGAAAGGGAGTGATGGATGATGAGTGCTGTGGAGGGGTGAACAGAGTAATGTGGAAAGGAGGAAGAAAGAAAACAAGAAGGATGGAGAAAGCGTGAAGAATGGAAGGAGGTGTTGTTGAATGTCATTGTGCTGTTCAGCAGACTCAGCATGGAATGTTATTGTGTGTGTGGGGGTGGTGGTGGTGGTGTGTGTGTGCATGTGTGTGTGTGTGTGTATTTGGGTATAAACAGGACTTGCTGAATGTAGACATGGATGCCATGTATGAGTGCTCTCTGGCAAAAGGGAATTTAATCTCAATGGGGCTCACCTTGAAAAATAAACAATAGATTATACACAAACACAAACAGAAACACACACACACACACATATTAATATATTATCTCTCATATATAAATATTACTCTCTTTCTCTTGTATTCCCTTGTGGTGCTTTTTCAACTGACATTATAGTTCATTATGATTATTAATGTCAGACAGTAACCTGCTGAGACTCCCAAGGGAAACCAAATGTGCTAATACTTGAATCTAAATGCAAATAGAAAGAATGTTAACATTAAATACATTGTTAAACAACATTGAAGTACAACCAACATACAAGGAGTTTCATTTGAGGCTTCAGTTGTTGTGTTTGTAGATGTTCTTGTGCTTGTAGTGTCTTACTGCATCATGTTATTTCTTATGTAATGAACATATCTAGTGAACAGAAATCCATTTGTTGAAGGTTCATGGGTGACTCTGTGGCATGTAAATCTTTCTTGCATAAAGTTTTGTGGGTGGAATTTGGATTGGTTTGGTTTGTCTGGGCAATGCTTTTCTATAAAATTCTACCAATTCCAACATTGCAAATACCCACACAACCTATAAAATAACAAGATTCACTATCTTGTCGAAATGAAATACCATCAAAATTCACCATCAAAAAACAACATTTATCATTAAACATCATGAGCCAACATTGTCCATAAAACACTTCACCATTTTTTTCATTTATAAAACATAAAACATCTACATTTTCTATTAAACATCTATATTAACCACCAAGCACCTTTTTCTATAAATATCAATATCCACGATTAAACATTTATATTCATCACCAAACACTACATTCACCATTAAACACCAAGATGTTCTGTAAAACACCAACAAATACCAAGCTTCACTACCTACCATTGCGTTCACCATCAAACACAAACATTTTCAATAAATGCTAACATTCACTGGCAAAAAATCACCATTAAACATTTTAATTTTTTATATAAAACCATCAAAGACCAATATTCCCCATAAAACATCCACATTCAACAGTAGATTCAACACCAAAGACCAAAATGAATCATTAAACACCGTGATTTTATATAATTCACCACCAAATACCAGATTCACCATTGAACACCAAGATTTTTTTAAACACCATCAAACGCCAACTTTAACATTGAAAACGAAGATATTCTATAAAACAGTATCAAACAACAACATATCCAGTCCTTATTCACCATCACCAGCCTGAAGCTCCTGTAGTGCATGAGGGAATTATACGCTGTCCCACTCAGGGGATTGATAGATCAGACTAATCTCAAAGCAAAACATGACTCTAGGCCAGTTTGAGCCACAGCAATTAGTGAGGATGTGAATTCACTGTAATGTAATTTAAATTGCCATTTTGAGGGAAGCAGTAGGATGTAAATCAGTGGTTTGTGTTTCCAGTGAGCTGGGCCTGTATATGTGTGTGTTCTGGGGGTCTGTCTGTCTGTCTGCCTGTGTCTGCATTCTAAATTACATGAAAAATAGAACATTTTTACATTGAAACATTTATTTTTGCAACATTCTCAATGGGCAGCATTTTAACTGAAGAGGAAGCTGGCCTTGTGTTCAGGGATTCGTTTAATCTCTTTTAGCATATTGAGGATGTCTGCTCTCAGAAAAAATACCAAGCCACTTACTTTAAGAAACATACAGTAGCTCTAGGAGAGTGATGTAATTACAACATAACCACAATGTAACCACAGGAACAATAATTATAATCTAGAATACCAAATATAACACAATCTTTACCACAATAACACCGCAACCTCATCCACTGTGAATACGGAAATGTTTCAAACACACATATGGTTTCCTCTAAAAATGGAAATCTGTCAGAAAAAATACTTTCGAAAAAAAAAAAAGCACAGAGCTAGACTGCAAAAATTTTTCTGACCAAGTAAAAAATCTATTTTTTAAAAAGTTTATTCACCCTGATTTTATATGCTGTTACATATTTAAAATGTTAAGCTTTAAATGTCTTCTTTAAAGAAGCATGGATAGTAATGTGAACAGAGTAAATTTATTAACAGAACTGCAGGAACATTACAAACAAGAAAACCCTAAAACATGAAGCCAAAAACAAGAGACAAAAGACGCTAGGACTCAACAAAAACACACAAGAGAACAGGTAGGTGAGATACTACGGCATAACAAGCAATCTAGTTATTATAACTTAATCTGCTTCCCTCTGGCTGTCAGACTGATTGGATAATTGAGAATCCATCTGTTGAAAACAGGGACGTCGTGTCATAATTTCAACCGAATGTGTCTTTATTTCAAGACATTCTCGTGTTATTCTGAAAGATATAATTTTGAGACCTGTCTTATTTCTTTTGAGATATAAAACGTGCTCAATTTTGTTTGTTCATTCACTAATCTCAAATAAGTATGTAACAATTTCCCTGTTACTTATGTACCTGGAGTACTCTTAATGCAGTTATGTAATTACCTACCGGAGCAGTAGGGGGCGATCTGTCCAGGTGATACAGAAGACCCCTATTTAAGGTAACCAAGAAGGCGTCAGGCAGGAAGTAAGTCTCTATCTCATTTGGAGTAGCTTACCTCATGGTGGTTTGGGCCTTTGTACCCTGGTTGAGGAACTTAATAGTTCTAGACTCAATCGTAAGTATGTTTAATGTGTAAATATTAATTTTCTTGTGGCACATGGTAAGGGTTTTGTTTATACAGTATGAATGTTTTGTTTGCAGAGGGTTTGTGTTCGGAGCATGGTGGAGTTAATACTAGCTTAAACATCTGACAAGTGTGAAAAAAGAAGTTGAGTTACATCATTTGCTTAACAACCACAACGTTGGACTTCAAAGTTCGATACGGACACTCTTTCTGGCTGAATGGTTATCGTGAAACGTCGGATTATTCAAGTATTGTTTCTATCACACACTTGGTGACCATGGATGTTTATTGCCTTACAAAGACTACGCAAAGAATACATTTATAGAATGGGGGGGGTTGTTGCTTTATTGTAAACTGTGGGATTTTTGTTGTGGGGATTATTGGTGAAGTGTAGGATTTGCATATGCAGGTTAAGTCGTTATTACACTTGACTCATGAGTAAAATTGGTCTGCTGAGTCCTTTCATTTATTGTAATACTTAAACTAATATCAACGGAATAGGTGTTAATAATTTGGCGCCCAAACAGGGACTTGAGAAAAATCTAAAACCAAATAGTAGAATTTGAATGAGTTTGTAAGGGTTTTAAAGGGGTCAATTTTGCTTATTAGTCATCATATAGATTGTGTAGAAGTCTAAGTGAATTTTATGCTTGGGTGAGAGTATTAGCATTCTGCACTACTATTAAACCTTTTTGGTGTAAGAGTTTAGGAATTTATATATAATGGCTAGCCCAGGTGATGGGACAGAGCGTGAGAATCCTACGGAGCCAGAGTATTCCACTTCACCTTTCCAAACCAGACAAGAACCAATGCAAGAGCTTATCCAATCACTCAGACATTTGTATTTGGATAACGAGGTAGATCTGGAAGAGTATGAAGAGAGTTCTCAGTACTTGCCTTTGCCACCACCACCCCCTCCTCAAGAGGAAGATAAAACCACTACCAGTTTTGACTCATGAGTAAAATTGGTCTGCTGAGTCCTTTCATTTATTGTAATACTTAAACTAATATCAACGGAATAGGTGTTACATAATTTAACTTGATCCTGGACAGGACCATGGTGGATCAGGAATCTGACAGAACATTGGACATGAAGCAGGAATACTTCCTAAATAGGATGCCAGTCCATCACGGGGAATCTTACACACTTGTTCTAGTAGGAGCAACTTGATGTCACCAATCAATCTACTTGTATATGTGATTGAAGTGTGAGGAAAATGAAAAACCTGAAAGAAAGAAATGTAGACATGGGGAGGCCATTAAAGGTGAAGATCAATTTCATAAACATTGATATTATCATTTCATTCAGTGTCTTCATCCAGGTTGATGATTGGATCACAGAGAAGCCATATGATGAAAAATAGACATAGGTTTCCTGTAAATAAAGTTTATTAGAATGCTGACAGGTAAAATAACGGCAAAAACCGACTTGCCTACTGTAGGTTTTTTTATGAAAAGGTATAAAGAACTTCTGTGATAAAGTTCTTCATACTTATCGTCATATGCCGCTGTCAGTCATCTAGCTATTTACCAGTACATGGTTTCTTGTGCAGGAGCTAATTACTCATGGCTGCATAACACTGTGCCCTTCATGATGCTGAAATGCACAGCGTGTAAGGACCTTAAGTGGAATAAATTCAGCCTGCTGTGTTCCATCTAATGCGGCGTATCTCTGCACACAGCAGTGGTGTGTGTAGGACTGAGTGAGCACCAGAGTATTGCACTTCTTCCTCCAAGGAAGCAAATGTTGATTGCATTTAAAAAGCTTCCTGTCTGCAATTACATCTCTCTCTCTCTCTCTCTCTCTCTCTCTCTCTCTCTCTCTCTCTCTCTCTCTCTCTCTCTTTCTTTCTTTCCTCCCATACACCACTTGCTGAAAATAAATATTGACTTCCCCTGTTTCCTCCCTGTCTCCTACTCTCACGCTCTATATCTCTTTATCTTGCCGTCTTTTTCTTTTTGCTCAAACACACATACACGCACACGCTGTAGGGAACGAGACTAAAGGGAATAATGGATGCTGAGTGAAAGAGATCAGTGCTGAGCATTAGAGCTAATAGCTAAAAGCTTTTCTATTTTTTAGAATGCAGTACATGATAAAGTGTTTATAAAAGAAAAAAAAAATGCATGTCATACACAGACACAATAACCTGTACAGTGTAAACTGGATGCAGTTAATCACACTATAGCCCACATAAAACGTGGGTGCAAATTATACAGGGGTTTGGGGAAATATCTGATAAAATATTAGCTAAACAAGCAGTTCTTTAAAAACGCTGTGTTTTGTGTAAAATATTCCTCTGTGCTACTTTATTACATTTAATCCTAATGAATTTTCAAGATACATCTCAAATTTTCATTTAAAGGTCAAAAGATTCTTATAGACACTAGACCAGTAATCTAGTCTTGTGCTTTAGACATTAGACCACAAAGTTAACATGCTAGCTAGCAAGCCACTAATTTGCTAGGTAGCTGTATAATGGTCAATTTATTTGTGCATAGAATTTTATTTAAATAGCAGTTTAATTAAATAAAATATCAGTGCTACCAGGAACATTTTAACTTTTTTTTATCACAGGCGAAAATGCAATTTTTCCCTGTTTTGTTGTCTCCGTGTCGATCATTGAATGTTTTTTGTCACGTCTCACTCCACAATGATGGTATTTCATGAGTATTGCTGTTTTTCTCTAGCATACTAAGGGCAATATGTTCAAAGAAATGTTAAAAAAAAAAAAAAAAACAATATATATATTTTTCACACAAATGTTTCATGTTTGTTCATAAGCATCTAAAATTTGTAGGCGTTATCTTCGACCACTAAAGTTCTGTGTAAGGTTATCTCAACGCAGGGAAATATTTTCAGGCTGAAAGCCAACAGAGTTATTTTATACCAGTTTTGTGGCAAGAAAATTATTCATTTGTTTATACAGATAAAAAATGTGTGTTAACGTCTACCAGTGTCGGAGTGAAACGATTAATAAGGATATTTATTTACGTTTTATTATTGCTGACTTGTTTTTCTTTGAAATGGAAAAGCATTTGCTTTTGACCTACATTTCTTTGATTACCTACATTAACATTGATAAACATTTGTGGTTGATTTTATGATTAAGTTAATGACTATTTTATCGTTTCTATGGTAACAGCGCATTCGGTTCACAGGGACTTTTACGACGGATGCTCATTGTAAACAAATAATCGAAAATGTTACAAACAAATAAGTTTGTATCTTCAAAGTAAAAGGTGATATCAAACCAATTTAATGCACCGAGTTCTTGTTCATAAGCACCTGAAATTTGAAGCAGTTATCTTCAACCACTAAAATTCTAATACTTAAAGTGCAGATAAATGTATAGAGAAATAGATAATCCTAATTATAACATTAAGATCCACATCCACATTATATAAGGCATTAGAAGGATTCAAGAGAATTATCTTTTTCCCCTAATGGGTTGGCTGTAAATGGGCTCTGAACTAAAATAGGCCAAGAAAGACTTAACATTTTGGATTGGTTCGTGTTGTGGGGTGAGGTTGGTCTCGATGAATAGCTTCATGTTCTTTGGCCTAGTATTTATTAATCCATCCCTGAGTGTTCCATTATTATGTAGCTTTGTAGAAGCCAACATTCTGTTTTCCTATTTAAGCTTAGACAAAAATTTATAAAATTTAATGCGGCCTAGGGCTTTCGAGCCACATGCACCAAATACGGATATGTTGTAGACCCTGGTCTGAAGTTTGTTGCTATTACTTTTATAAGCGATCCGAGTACCAGTACTTCCGGTACCGGGTCTCAAAATGGCCTTTTTTCCCATAGACTCCCATTATAAACTTTGGAGGTTTATAACTCGGCACGCTTTCGAACTATCTACACCAAACTCGGCCAGCTCCTTTAGGGTGATACTCTGAACAAACTTTTAAATTGGTGTACAGACTGGCCTTTCGGTTGTCCCGCAGCCCCGCCCCCAAAATATGCAAAATCAAAAAACTTTTTACAACATGGACATGTGACATATCAAAAAACTCATTACAATGAGGGGAACTTCCTCACATGTATTCTGACGTGAATATTCGTCACGTGACGTCACGTGAAAATAAAAATTTTTGCACAACATGGGCATGTGACATCAAAACACTCAGCCCAAGGAGGGGAACTTCCTCAGGAGAATTCGGATGATGTCACATGCTCGTCTCCACTTGCCTCCAAATGTTTTGGCACCCTATCTTTCAGTCCACTTGCCTCCAAAAGTAACACTGACCCTTATGTCCACTCGCCTCCAAAAAGCACCAGCCTTTGCGAATACTTGCCTTGTCAAAGCCAACATCAAAGTTTGTCGCGACGAACTTTACAAATCTAGTTATTATTGTTTTACCTCATTAGTTGTTCTTTTTTTTATAAGTTGGCCACTCTGCATGGCTTGTCTTGTGTTATCCTGCAATTGAACCCCAACTGGTTTATTTAATGGTTTAAAAAGTGACCAGTATTCATGCATTTCAGAATCTGTGCATCTTGCATCTTGAACAGACTCGTAAGAATGGGCCTTGAGAGATTTTGAACAAAATGGGAGATCCCACGTTCCCACCTAGATATGGGAATGCTTAAAGGGGACACAAGATCCATGTACTAGAGGCATTTTTCAATCGGAGCAAGTCATGCTGTCACTAACACATTGCAACGTTTTAGAACTGGTAAAAAGAACTTGATGGACCATCTTCAGATCTGGCTGGTTGATGTGTTCTGATTTTAGAGGGCAGAAACCCTGATCCAGAGTGATTTACATTTGATCTCATTTATATACCTGAGCAATTAAGGGTTAAGGGCTATGCTCAGGGGCCGGGCAGTGGTAGCTTGGTGGACCTTGGAATCAGTATTACTACATTTTAATTATTGAGCCTAATGGTGTTTTGAACAAATCCATGTATTTTAACAGGAAAATTTTAGGGAAAAGTACAAGTAAAGACTCAATGATTCAGCCTATTGTTAGTATTTTACAATAATAATGAAGACATTAATACTATGAAATTACACATATGGTATTGTCCACAATAGAAAGTTATGTAATATTGTTTTTCCAGCATATCTTACATGCAGTTTGACTACCATCTTAATGACTGAAAGTAATATTACCATGCATCTAATATTTTCATGAAATCCTGCTCTCCCTAATAAAAATGCAGAACATTTCATACATCTTTTTAGAACAGGGAGTTGCATCATCAAGGTCGTTTTTACCATCAGACCTGAGAGATGATTCAATTTTCTCACTTCATTTTCAGTATTTTTATAGAAATTTCAGCATCAGTTGAATTTGTCATACTCAACCATCTATCCCTGTTAGTAAAATTGTGTCACAGTGGGAATAATGACATGCCAGATATGATAACATCCCAGTCTGTGATGTTTCTGTGAACTCTCTGTGTGCAGTTGGTGTGGTATGAGCATTTAGGGAGTTTAGTGTAATGAACTATATTTTCCTGTTTCTGATAAGATTAAGGCTAAATTAAGGTTGAGGAAGTGGAAAGATTTCTTTGGTGTGAAAAGCAAGCTGTAGGCGCTTTTTGCTTAGCGTGAAAAAGCTTCTAATATATTAATCTGCTTAGAGTGGAAAAGAGTAAAAGTCCATAAAACCATTGGTCTGTTTTCATAAAAATAAGAAAAACTCAAGTAAACTGTTAAATATGAGATTTTTTACAGGTCTAATTTAGTTTTACTGTCCTTGTGTAATTCAGATTAGTCACAGTTTATATGAAGATCTTTCTCTTTTTCTCTTACTTTATTTTTCATGCCACCATAATTGCTTATCCAATTACCTGTATGTACCGATATATAGGTAAAAAATGGGAGCACACTTTGGACAGGCTACCAATCTCTCACTAACACACTAACACCACAGGGCACTTATGAGAAAGCTAATCCATCTGCAGACATGTAAAGAGCTCAGAATCAAAACCAGAACCCTGGAGCTGTGAGGCTGCAACACTACCTGCTGTGTCTCCATGCCTCTCTTTCAGTGCATTTTAGGTTACCTAATAATAGTTCAGAAACCTGACATGTATACCTTAATACATGACTATGGCATAGAGGACTCAATATTAAAGCTGCTGGATGTGGTATCTGATGGGATTTTTACACCTGGTCACTTCATGCATTTTCTGTGATCAGATAGCTATCCGATGGTAAAAAGACCAGGTCTAAATGCCCTCCGAAACGTTTTCGAGACGGATATAAATCAGATCGTTCAAACCACTTCAGGAGGTGGTCTGGGACGCATTTCAGATGAAACTGGACAGGTGCAAATGAAAGTGGTTGTTCAAGCCACATACGTCAGCGCTATACTCCTCCCAAACAGAAGTACATCACTCGCAAATGATCTTTCACCCAGGCGTCTCGTTGGGTCTTAAAATGCACTGCTGCTGCCAGCGAAAATGCAGCAAACAGTAAATGCTGTTTTTTGTAACATAACCGTCGTAACAAGTTTTTTTGTCTTCTTTTTGATTGCATTCTGAAAACCGCATACACCAAAGTATGTTCCATTTCAATTACCCCGGAAATGAGGTAAAATATATTTGCATTTTGGGCGGGAGTAGAAAGATTGGATTGATATCCGATTCGTCAAGACACATTTATGTGGCCTAATGTAAATGGAACAGTTTTAACAAATCAGATAGCTATCGGATCAGAGAAAACACATGAAGTGACCAGGTGTAAAAAGGCCCTGAGATAGTTGAAGCTCCTCCTGGTTTATTGCTCTGGTGAAAAGAAAAAATGGAAACTGTTAGAAACTTGTATAAACTGTTTTGCATCCATGTGACATGAGTATAAAGTCGGTAGAATTCAATATTATTACATATTAGATAGTAGGTCTAAATAATTGTGTGGGTCTTTGAAGAGTCACATGTACCATGTGTGTTCTGAATCACCTGGATACATTACAATATGATACGGTTTGTGCAGTAAATACCATAGTCATAAATCGGTCCTTCTCTAGATCCTTTTAGCCAAGAGCTCATCAGGTTGCGCCTAGACCTGGTGGTCATCTGGGACTCACAGAACCACAGGTACGTACATAACTAGCATGCTATTCAACCCTTTCTAATTTCTATGGTTGATGAGGATCATCTGAATAACATATACCATCAAGAATGAACAGACCTATCCACAATTTCTGCTGAACTCTCACTAGGCAGTACAAGAATTACGTTGAAGAATAACATTGGAGAAAGTGTGCAGTGACCCCAGCACATCAGGAGCGCAGACCTCCTGGAGTGATAAGTCACTAAATCATGGCCAGAAGGTAGAGATACTCCTAATAGTGTGGCATGCCACAGTAGGGGCTGGTTGTCCAGCCTGTCTGTAAGCCATGGTGATGACATCCATTACACAGTGGGCCAGACTCTGTTTACACAAGGGAGCCCTTTGTGTCTTGTGTCTGAGGATTAGATGGCTGCTGTATGGTCTAAATAATACTATAGAATGCAAACAGCTCTGAGGGTTTGCTCTAATGAAATGCTGCAAGGTCAACTGGCTGATTTACAAAATTGGGTAATACAATCTAGGGCATGAAACCCATATTAAACCACAAGGCATTTCTCCCACAACTTTCTCCAAGTGTTTCTCCTGAATTAATCATTAACCAAAAAGGCATTTTCCAGAAAGGCATATAGGCCTGCATAAGGATTGGCCTTGAGAGATTCTGAACAAAATTGGAGATGGACTGTTCAAGAAATGTGATGGATGGAGACAATTCTCCCCTTTGAAAGGTTGTCATAGGTTTTTGAAACAATCGTGACATGGTGAACAAATACCCCTTTTCCACCAAAAAGAACCGGGTGCTGGTTCAGAGCTAGCGCTGATGCTGGTTCATAGTTGGTTCCACTGGCGAACCTTCTAAGAACCGGTTTGCCTTTCCATCGGTTAGAGAGCATCACAGAGCCGAGTCTGACGTCACCGTATACGAGTCACGTTTCCCAGCAATGTTAGCGCAGCAGCGGCAAACACAAACAAAACAACAATGGCGGATGTTGCTTTACTGTTTAATGCTCATGGCTTTGTGAACCTACATTAACATCCAAACGCGGTGAATCCAACATGTATGTGCAGCTCCATGTAATCTGTATAAACAGAGGTTGTAATCGAGAAAGTACATAACGTTATTTTATCATTAACACAGAAAAAAAGTTAGCCTTAGCATGTAGCTACCTACTATCGTGTGCTGACAATGTATCATATTGCGGTAAAGTAAAAGTGTATTAAACATTAGTATACTTAAGGTACATTATTAAATGCGCTAACAGTAGCACTGCCCACAGCCCCGCCCACAGCCCTGCCCACAAGCGGTTCTTAAGTCTAGATCAGCAACGTTTTGGTGCTACTTAAGAACCACTTTTCCTGGTTCAGAGCCGGTGCTTTGGCTGTTGAAAAAGAAAGAACTGGTTCTAAATTAGGCTCTGGCTCCGAACCAGCACTCAAACTGCCTCGGTGGAAAAGGGGCATAAGATTACTGTCTAGTAATATGAGAATGCTTAAGGGGACACAAAATCCATGTACTATAGGCATTTGCATTCAGAGCAAGTCATACTGTCACCAACATTTTGCAACATTTTTGAACTGGTAAATAGAACTTGATGGACCATTCTCAGAGCTGGCTTTTTGATGTGTTCTGATTTTAGAGGGGCCACATTTACATTATGGCATTTGGTAGACAGATTTATCTAGAGTGACCTATATTTCATCTTATTTATACAACTGAGCAATTAAGGGTTGAGGGCTTTGCTCAGGGTCCCAGCATTGGTAACTTGGTGGACCTTCCAATCAACCCCCGACACATGGTCCCTGTACCTCTCTGTTGTACCACACTTCTCCCCAGCATGTAAGCCAATGATCTATGCTGACTATCTGTCTCCAGTCCCATTTGATTGGAAAAGCTTTGTATCACTCCTTAAAAAACATATCGTCGCTGTCGGGCGGAAACCTCGTATGTCCAAATTTGGTCAATTTCATATTTTTCACATATCGATGCTATTGGTCAGTCCCCACATGGGTCTGTTATTTTTACAAGTTATTAACCAATCTAAAGTCTTGAAAATAGCTTGAGCGCAAATCTCATAACTCCATTGGACACTTCAACTGTCCACCTCTTCCTCACTCCGCGGGAGAGCTTCACGGCATATTTCTCCTTAATAAGAGTTGCAACGAATCAACACGTCTTCTGAGGTAAATGTCTTCAAAACACTGGGCTCAAAGAAAAAAAAAATCTTGACCCCTGCTAGTTCTGGTGCTCCTCTGAGGACAGGAATTTAGCACAAGACAATCCAGTGCAACGCGGACTAAACCCTGTGCACTGCAGATAAGGTACGGCGTTTTTTTCATTTCCTGAAAAATAACGGTTTTGGAGATACGAGGATTCCTCCGTTTGATGGTCCAGCTGAAGGATGATAAACCACTTCTAAACATAGCTGTCTAACTTTGGTAATATCCTTATGCCTCTGTGTAGATATGGGCAAATGAATGCATATCAAAATGCCCATGGTGCTAGATAGAGCTTAAAAAGTAAAAAGTTCAACTTTAGAAACAATGTGTACTCTGAGAATTAGCACCATGCTGGTCCGCCTGTTCTGTGGTACAACTTAATTCTCCTGAAGTCATTTATTTACTGCACAGTAAACGATACAGTTTCAACTGTAATGTATCCAGTCACCAAGGATTCAACCCGCAAGTCGACAGCCGCAACATGCCTGAGAGCAGAACTCTCCCAGCCTAAGGCTTGTGCTCAGGAAGCAGGTTGTTTTAGGTGCTGAACCATAGAACCACGGATTTTATGAACAGGCCCTAAGAGCACCCCTTGTACACAGGACAGATTACAGAAGCTTAATTTGCACAAAACTGGCAGAACATGCATAGACCAAGCTTGTTGAGACGTGCCCAACATCCTGGCTTAGGTGTCCCTCTGCTAGGATCAAGTTGTTGAGAAGTTCCCTCAATGAAGTATCATTGTCTCTAGATTTGAGTAAACAATTTGACATTTTCTTTTGGTTTCTTTTCTAGGTTTTTTCTTTTAATCTGAGAAAAACCCAAATCCTACTGGAACATTTACACAGACAAAGATTTTGTCACTCGTTCCTTTGTTGTTCTTTGTTGTATGCATATTCAATGTGGCATATTTATTATAACTAGGATGCCTGCACAAGACATGGGTAAAGATGAACATGACAGGGGTTTATTATCCAAAACAATGACAAGAGTTCAAACACTTAAATGTTCCAATAAGGAACCTCAATATCAAAAGGATTTGAAGGTTTGAATGTGTACAAAAGGCTTTGTGCTTCTGATGACAGATGTAAAGATTTGAACTTGACATATTGTGAATTAAATAACGCAGCTTTGATGACAGAAATTTAAACATTTCAAGATGTGAAAAATGCTTTGGTGCCGCGGTTTTGCCAATTGTTTTGCTTTGCAGCTGTGCAGCCAATTAAGTTTGAACATTTGAATAATTATCTTTGGTGGTGACCAAATCTGAAGGTGTATCTGATGAGATATTTCACATTTAAAATGTGAATATTTACTTATTGAGTTTGAACATTCAGTACCAAATTTCAATGATGAGCCAGATGTAAAAATAGACATAATATTTTCCAGATCCAGATGTTCTACTGCTGCTCAGGACCTTCAACAGCATGTACACAGTCAATGCAACTGAACAATAAAGTGTAGATTTCTGTAACATTTAGTATTTACTGTATAGTTTGTAAAATGTATCACTATATTTTATAGTTCATTGTGTGTATTTGAGATACAGTACATACTGTATAATCATTACTTTCAGAATCTGCAATCAGACTGAATTCGTTTGACATGTGAACCTAACTAACAATAGACATGTGTTTTGTTATTATTTGCATCATTTCTTCCATTTGAAATATTTTGACAGATTATAAAACAGAATCATTCAGTATATTCTACTACTACTATATTTTACTACTTCGCTTATAACCTAAAATCAACAGAAAAGGCCATTAAACTACTAATCATAAATGTGTGTACTTTTACAGGTCTACACACAACTTATGTTGAAATAATTTTAGGTTAGCATGATGATAAAATTTTTAAAGATCCATTTGAGTACTAAAACAAAAATTGAACAAAAACTCTAATGGCAGAGGTATCTGAATGCTTAACTTGCTCACATTTACATTTACAGTATTTGGCAGATGCCCTTATCCAAAGAGATGTACACAAGTGCTTCTCTATCATTGAATACATTAACTCTGGTTCACTAGGTTACAGACTTAAGATACCATGAGCCAAAGTCACTATTCAAAGTTGTGTTTTTTTTGTTAATACACACATACAACAAACAGGGAAGAAAGTGTTAGTTGAAGTGTTTCATAAATAAGTAGGTCTTGAACTGTCGTTTGAAAATAGCCAGTGACTCAGCTATCTGGACCTCTAGGGGAAGTTCATTCCACCACCTTGTTGCCAGAACAGAAAAGAGTCTTGTAGTATACTTATCTCTTACCCTGAGAGATGGTTGGACCAGTTGAGCAGTGCTGGTAGCTCTGAGGGTGCGAGGTGCAGAGCGAGGAGTGATGAGGGCTTTGAGGTAAAAGGGAGCTGCTTCATTTTTGGCTTTGAAGGCAAGCATCAGTGTTTTGAATCTGAAGTGTGCAGCTAAAGGATGCCACTGGAGGGTTTGCAGCAACGGGGTGGTATGGGAGAACTTGAAAACAAGCCATGCAGCTGCATTTTAGATCATTTGCAGAGGATGAATTGTGTTCATAGGTAGACCTGACAGCAGTGAGTTGCAGTAGTCCATTCTTGAGACTGAACAAGTACCTGAGAAGCCTGTGTGGACAAAAATGGCCGAATCCCTCTAATGTTGTAGAGAAGGAACCGACATTAGCAACATGAGAGGAAAAAGACAGTTGAGTGTCCATGGTTACCTCAAGGATGCGAGCTGTGACTAAAGGGGAGATCAGATCGTTATGCAGGGATATTGCAAGATCATGATCTGGGGATAAATCACCTGGGATGATCAGCAGTTCAGTTTTGCTAGGATAAAGCTGCAATTGATGAACCGTCATCCATGATGATATGGCTGCCAGATATGCTGAGATCCGAAAAGAAGCTGTGGTATCTGAGGATGTGAAAGAAAAGATAAGTTGTGTATCATCAGCATAGCAGTGGTAAGAGAACCCTTGTGAGGAAATAGCTTTATCAAGAGAGTGACTATAAAGAGAGAAAAGAAGAGGACCAATACTGAGCCCTGTGGGACACCAGTGGAGAGTCTGTGTGGAGCAGATGTCACTCCCCTCCATGTTACCTAATATGAGGTAGGTAGCAAAACATTCCCACGCTGATCCTCAAATCCCAAGACTCCTGAGGGTGGAAAAGAGAGTCTTGTTTTTGACCGTATCTGAAAAATTTGAGGGCAATGAAGACGGCTTAACTGATCTAGCAGCATGTATTTTCTCAGAGACATCCAAAAGGGCTGTCTCTGTCAAATGTGCTGCTTTAACTACCATTCTGTAGTTACTGATGCCTGATGGATCCAGAGCAGGTTTCTTCAGGATGGCAATAACACCTGCTCTCTTGACGGTAGTTGGTACATTACCAAATGTTATGGATCCATTGATAATAGTGGTAATGAAGGGCAGAAGGTTTTGCAAGATGGTCTGGAGCATAGTGGAAGGGAGTGGATCCAATGGCCAGGTGATAGCATTGCAAGACCGGATGAGTTGTAAAATCACTTCTGCTGCTATAGTTGAAAAATGGACAATGAAGGAGTAGGAGAATCCTGACTGTCAGATGTAAGTGCAGTCGGGGCAAAGGTGAAGGTCCTGCATATTTTCCTAATCTTCTGGTAAAAAGAACCAAAGTCTTCTGCAGTCAGGGAGAATGAAACAGGTGGAGCCGGTAGGTTCAGTAGAGAAGAGAAGATGTTGTGGAGCTTCTGAGGGTCTTGTGCCAAAGCTTCAAGCTTTTCCTTGTAGAAGAAAGTCTTGGCAGACGTCACATCTGAGGAGTCAAGAGCTGCATCAAGTTCTTCCACTTTCTCTCAGATGATCTCTCAGAGTTCTCTTCAATTGTTGCGCAACACATCTGAAAGCCAAGGAGAAGAACAAAAAGTTTTCCTGGGTTTAGTGGATGGAGGGCAGAGAAAGTCCATGAAATTGTCTGTGGCTGAGACCAAGAGTAGTGGGGAAAAGGACTCAGGATCAGGAAGAGATGAAAGAGTGCCAGAAGCTACAGAAGAAGGGGAGACAGAGTGGAGGTTGGGGCGGGTAAGATGGAGGAGGTGAGCGTCAGTTTTAGGTACTGTAGGATAGGGAGAGTGATGGTGAAGGATACCAGGTGATGATCGGAGATGTGATGAGGGGTAGCAGTCATGTGTGTAGCTGGGGAAGGATGGGTGAAAACCAGGTCCAGGATATTGCCTCCTTTGTGTGTGGGGAGGTATCTGTCAGGGCAAATGAGTCCAGAAGAGTCAGGAGAAGACAAAGTATTTCAGATTAAGTCAAACTGCACCTAAACATATAGATGTGTAGTGCTTTAGCAAAAGTTTGTGTCACAAAGCAGTTGTGTGGTTATCAAATTTGGTTAGTAATGAATAATCTAAAAAACATAATAACTCCCTGAAATAACATCATGGGAAAGAACCCTTGAAAAAAAAAATAATAATAAAAAGCGCACACACATTCACTGCTGAGTTCTTAGGTACATGTTATTTTAGAATTAAGAATTAGAGATGATGATAATAAAAATAATAAAAATAATAATGTTCCTGGAGCACATTAGTACTGAACATTATTTTGCTCTCATTTAATTCACCAGCTGTTCAGTTATGTCCTTGTCATTTGTCCTGTGTTTAGATCAGATGTGTCTTTAGTCAGCTATTATTACTTCTTTTGCCGTGAGGGAAATGTGGACTGCGGTTCCTGCTGTGATTACAGGGAACCATAATGAGCACTTAAAGGTGGGAAATGGTGGTGTGTTTTCTGTGTGCTCCGTTGTGCATTACAAGTTTGCAGGTTGTGTGATAATTTTCAGAAGTATTCTCAGTGGAATTGTGCTTTGTTGTTCTTTCGTTTTGCTTAACTCATAAGCTCTTTTGTGTCTGGGGCAGCTTAGTTGTGTGTTTGATTTAGCAGAAGACAAACAGAGAAAGCCTTTAGAGACAAACAGACAAAAAGATATGATAAAATCTGCTTAATGGAGAAATAGAGTAAGATAGAGAGAGAGAGAGAGAGAGAGAGAGAGAGACAGAGAGACAGAGAGAGAGACAGAGACACAGACAGAGAGAGAGGCCAGTGAAAGATCCTAACTGAGTCTCAGTCTAGCCATATAAACGGCCAGCAAAGATAAACATCCAGCTGCTAAAAGAGAGGTTTGTCATACAAATTGACATCAAAATTATAAACCTTTAAAATCCTCTTGCTGGGTGAAGCTCTAGATTTTCCCTTGAGAGTCTGCTACCAGTTTGTCTCTAAATATTACCAATTACAAATAGAAGACTTCTTTGGAATTTGTTGGACAATTTTGGAAATTTTACATGAAAAAGTTACAGCAATGACATTGAAGACACTTTCTAATTATGCAAATCATGCACAAAACCTGGGCTCATCTCTGGGTGAATGACTAGATGAATGGATGGATGGATGGATGGATGGATGAATGGTTGAATTAACAGATAAATGATGGATGGACAGAATAAACAAATGAAAATGAATAAACAAATGGATGGATGAATGAACTGACTGATGGACGAGCGAACGAATGAATGATAGATGAACAGATGGACAAATGGATGGATGGGTAGATGAACAAATAAATGAATGAATGAATGAATGAACAGACGGATGGATACATGAACAGATAGATGAATGAATGAATGAATGAATGAATGAATGAATGAACAGGTGAATGGATGAACACATGGGTGAACCTATGGACGAATGAATAAATGGATGAATGAATGAACAGATGCATGGATGGATGGATGGATGAATGGTTGAATTAACAGATAAATGATGGATGGACAGAATAAACAAATGAAAATGAATAAACAAATGGATGGATGAATGAACTGACTGATGGACAAGCGAACGAATGAATGATAGATGAACAGATGGACAAATGGATGGATGGGTAGATGAACAAATAAATGAATTAATGAATGAATGAACAGATGGATGGATACATGAACAGATAGATGAATGAATGAATGAATGAATGAATGAATGAATGAATGAATGAATTGACAAATGAATAACAGGTGAATTGATGAACACATGGGTGAACCTACGGACGAATGAATAAATGGATGAATGAATGAACAGATGGCTGGTTGGATGGAAGGATGGATGAACGGATGGAATTCATGACTAAGGCTGAATGTGAAGTTTGGTATTTAGACCCAATGTGGTAACATTTGATATGAAATGTATTGTATGATTATTTACATGGGGTAATATTTTGTATGAGGATACGCATTAGATAAAGTTCTATATATGTGTGCTTGTTAAACAGTTGAGATCAGTGTCACTACAGCAGTGTTACTGTCACTCTACTGCTCTGTGTATGATCATGAGCAGTGGGTTGTGAAATTATAAGGACAGGCTGTAAAACTGATGTTCCTTTGCAGGGTTGCTGGGTTTCCTTTCCATGATGGAGTGAGGAGCACGATAATTTGGGATAGTGTACGGAGCACAGGCTCGTCTTTATATTGACATCTAGTATCTGGCTGGATGGAAACCTTGGAGTGTACCCAGGACCTGACAAAGTGATTATATCTGTCTTTGGATCCTCTTAGCCTGTTGTCATAGCGATCCAAATCAGGGAACGTGAAAGGAGAGTGAGTGAACAAATGAATGAATGAATGAATGGATGGATGGATGGATGGATGGATGGATTCATGGATGTATAGATGGATGGATGGATGGATGGATGGATGGATGGATGGATAAGTGTTGATTATTGTGTTGTTTTAACATTATGTTACGGCAATGTTGAAGTTTTATTTTTTATTATATTATTTTATTGTGTTTTCACATAAATCATAGGATGATTTTAAATGGATGCTTTGTGAAGCTCTGCCCAGATTACCAGTTACATCTTTAGTCATGGATTCGGATTTGAAGAATGTAAAATTTTTAAGTGTATTTTTAATGCTTTGCTAACACTGTGCACACACAGTCATGGCAATAAAGCCATACTGGATTGAACTGAACTGTACTGAATGGTACGACTGCAAACTGTGGAATGAAAGAGAGAAAAAGATTAAGAAAAAAATAGCCTGAGAGAGAGAGAGAGAGAGAGAGAGATCCTCCTGGGTGTGGTGGCAGGGGGGAGGGTGGTGGTGGGGGGGTGCGACAGATTGTATGAAATATTTATAAATGTGAAGTCGAGTGGATCGGAGACGCTGGGGTGAGAATTAATTTCATTGTGCTGAACCGCTGCAGGAGAACAGCTCTCACACACACACACACACACACACACACACACCTTGAGTTTAGGTCTCAGAGGAGAAACTTAACCGAGTGAACAGAAACATTTATCCTCTCAGGAGACATGAACATTTATAGAACAGGAAGCTCTTAGTTTGGCATGTAGTGATATGAAAGTCTAACATAATAAAACATAACAGGACATGACAAGATATAACACATACCTGATTTCATGCTTCATATTATTAGGTCATTTGTCTTTTTTTTTCTTTTTCCTTTCTTTCTTTCTTTCTTTCTTTCTTTCTTTCTTTCTTTCTTTCTTTCTTTCTTTCACACTGTATCTCAGCTTGTATTGTCTTGTATTGTCTTTTTATGATGTTTTTCATAATATCATAATAGTCATGTCACACTAACCTGGAAGTAAATTTTATATTTAATACATTTCTTTTGTGTCATGTGTGTTGATATTCTGATAGATAGATAGATAGATAGATAGATAGATAGATAGATAGATAGATAGATAGATAGATAGATGGACAGATGGACAGATCAGATTGGGTATTTATACTCATGTCACAGCACAGTCAAATTCTCAATTCTGATTGGTCAAAATGTGTTTATTTATTTATTTATCTATCTATATTAGACGCAGCTCTGGCATTAGTTTACTTGTAACTTGAAATTTGTAACAAGTTCCACCACAACATATATATATATATATATATATATATATATATATATATATATATATATATATATATATATATATATATATATATATATATATATATATATATATGGTATAGAAAGTATAGAGGACACTCCCACATAAACATAAAATAAGGTGTCATCATTAATGTTGTGAAGTTTTCTGCCAGACACTTATTCAGCATTTAAGGAAGGAGTCTCCATTGTCAGCATTTACAGTCTGTACATGAGCTGGGAAGACACTCATTACACCTAAACTACGAGTCGTCAGTCTATGTACATATATTTGTTTGAGTGGTGACTTCTTCATATGATTTCTGCAGCTCTTGTATAAGACTGTTTGGTCGTGTAATGTTTCTAGAAGCTTGCGAGTTCAAATCCCAGTACTGTTGTACCCTTGAGCAAAGCTTTTAACCTTCAACTGTTTAGCTTTTTTTCCTTTTGTTTTGCTAGGACTGGATATTGGCATGCTGGTAAGTTGGTTTGGATGAAAAATGTCAGCCAAATGAGTGTCCATTTTGCCAAATACAAAACATCCGGTTTGACAGATGCCTCTGAATGAACGCTTTTGCTTGCTGTTCTCTGTGAACAATGGCGTCCTGTTTACTGCGCATAAGTGTCATGGATTAGGACTCAAGTTGACTCATAGTGTCCCCTTTAATCTAAATTTTACCAGCTTAAAATGGACATCTGTGTGAATAAGCTTGCTATGTAGCAGCCAGGTCGAGGTGATTACGCCACTGTCCTTTACCAAACACTACACTTACACACACAGCCAGGAAACTCCGTCATTGCAGGGATACACTCCATAATGCAGCCATTGTTAAAGAAGCCAAATGTACAGTAGGCTGAGTAGTCTGTGAGCCAAACGGACATCTGTGGGTGTGTGGCATCAAGGGCTCCCGAAAGGACTGGCGTCAGATGGATGGATGCTTTCTGCTCTTATGAAATATTTATTTCATCCAGCTGGTGAGGAGGGAATGATTTCAAACATGAGGGAACATTATGTTATAAGTTAATAAGCTTACAAATTGCATTGCTCAGTTGAGAAATATTAATACGTATCTTACGTGGCATAACGGCTCTAATAGTTTCATTAATCCAGAGATGGTTTAGTGTTTTATAAAATAACCCATTAATCAAATAAAGCATCAATCAATATATTTTTTAATTTTAATCAATTTATTTAAGTATATAATCAGAATAATGTCCTATAAACATATCCGTAGACTACACTTCCCAGACCAAATAGATTTCTCTACAAGAAATAATAGAAGGGAAAAAATATATTTTTTTCTATTATAGATTGTTGAGTTTTTTTTTAACTGTATTAGTATTTTGTCTTTACTAAAAGCAGATTCAGGGAGTATTCATAAATTTATACAATCATAGATTTTAGTATTAGGAAGAGGATTATTACAATATAGATGAATGCAAAGGCATTTTAAACTGGAGTGCTGGAATTTTAAGTAGCATGCATATGTATTATTTTATATTCATATATATACAGGGGCAGTTCTAGAGGCCCTGGCCCCTGCTGAAATCTGATTGGCCCCTGATTGGCCCCCATTCCATCAATCATCGATGAGAAGAGCAACCGGAGAATTTTTCACAACGATCACAGATGCAATTCCACTCCTGAACAATTGGCGGCACTCAAATGTATTTGCACCGGACTGAATAAATTATTTTGTGTGCTTGAATGTACCCTGTACTCGGCCCCTGAATGTAACATGTGGCCCATATATATATATATACATATATAGGCGGATCTAGGATTTTTCTGTAACAGGGGCCATTGAGGGGCCACATGTTACATTCAGGGGCCGAGTACAGGGTACATTCAAGCACACAAAATAATTTATTACTACATATATTATTTATATATATATATATATATATATATATATATATATATATATATATATATATATATATATATATATAGTAATATTTAGTAGACATCATGTTCCATATTGGATTTATCAATTTTATGTAATGTAAATATTGTTAGCACTAAGACACTAAACTATATTTCCCATCAGCCACATCACGTCTAACAACATTATCCTTCACCTCTGTTTCCTAACACTTTTATCAGCTTTGCCTGTGATAGTCTGTTCATTTTGCTGTTTGGTGTATATTTTATATCACTTTAGTTATTTTAACACATTACACATTAAAGGTCTGGACTTGAATCCACTGCATCTGTGAACCACAGACGACTGATGCTGAACAACGCTGGAAAACAGGGAGTGAAATACATCCCCAGATCTGAATCATCCAGTTGTTCCACCCTTACTAAGCACTTTACCACAAACACTTCAGTAGAAACGTATTAATTATTTATGCTTTAGTTTGGAGCTTTTCTTTTGAAGAAGTTATGTGTTGTTATAGTCGTGGTTTCATTTCAGTGGCTACGGTTCTCTTGACGTGATAAATGTGATTTCAAACCTCTGGACTTACGGAGAGAGCCACTTCTGGACTCATGAGCAAGACCTCTAACACTTTACTGTATGCTCAGATTATATTCAGCCTCGGTTGTAATTTGTCTCAGATAAAAATGTTTTCTACACTCTGAAAGGAATGTCTGTAATGCTGCGGATCACCGATCCTAAAGATAGACACCACAACTCCCATATTCCCAGATAGAAGACAGTTTTGGGCCAAACATGACTGAATTTAGACACATAAAGTTCAGTTATGGGCAAAGACAACTGTATTCTGGGTAAAAAGTGGATTGACTGGATGGAGCCACGCTGATGGCTTGAAAACTGATGCGAATATATTTAGCCTGTATGTCGAGCTTGTGTAAAATTGGCCTGACTGCAAGATATAACGTCATCACCGCTGTGTTCTGGAAACTAGATTTGGATGAGTTCCTTAAAATTGTCCAATTGTGATGTGAGCCAGATGAGATAAGTACAGAACCATACATCAATTGATGTATTAAATCATTCCAGACAGAAGCCTATATCATTTAATGATATAAGTGTCTGTCTTACTTTTTACACAAATGAGCATACAGTATAAGGGTTAAAAGCCATTGCTTAAGGGCCCAGCGGTGGCAGCTTGGTGGACCTGAGATTTGAACTCACAACCTTCCAATCAGTAGTCCAACACTTTTAACATTAAACTACAACATCCCTGACACCATCAATGCCCCAAATTCTCATTTCTTACTCTCCATTCTTCTTGTGTTTTCTGCTTTTATACTTTTACACATGAACAAAAGGTCAACATGTTCAACATAGTGAGTGCACTAATATCCAGATATAGGAATGCATTTTTTATACAGAGTATGTTTTCAAGGTGGATAGTGACATAGAGTTTAGGATGTCTGCCCAACAACTCCATGGTTGGGGGTTTGATTCCTACCTCCACCCGGATTGTGTGGAGTTTGGATGTTCCTATGGATGTGGTATCTTAAGCTTAAGGTGTTAGACTACCGATCACGAAGTCAAATCCTGGCTGCCACTCCTGGGCCCCTGTGCAAGGCCCTTAACCCTAAATTGCTCAGTCGTATAAATATGTAAGTTGCTCTGGATATGTAAATGTTGAGCGTGCAGGTGGTCGCTTTCATGCCTACTGTCCATACCTATGTACAGCAGGTCTTCTGTGCTAGGGAATGTTCCTATTACCTATAGGGGTTCTTCTGGGTATTCCAGTTTACGGAAATTAGATGGATGTTGTTTTTTTACAGTATGTATGCATGGAATAATCTGAAAACTGCAAAACAGAATCAGATTACCATTATACTGATGTAGTAATGAATTAAAGGTGCGGTCAGGGATTTTAAACCTCAACATTCAAACTGTTAAAATAATAACCTTAGTTATATTAAAAAGTTATAATAATAAGACTATTTAATAAGACTTGTTACAGCCCGGGGCTTTACAGACACAGAGATTTCAACAATCGTTAAACCCACTTGTAAATGTTGAGCGAATAATCCAATTGTTGTTGTTAAATCCAGGGGCTTTTTCAGGTTCACTCAAATTCTTGTTTCATTTTATTTTTTTTATATTTTTTTTTCTAAAAAGAAACTCTAGGCTCAATGGCACCCCATACTGGAAACTAAAGAAATAATGAACGATGTACACCGACATCCAACCAATAAGGAAGCTTGCTTTAAGTCATTTAGGAAAGCTCCGCCTCTTTCCACTGTCATGTCACAAGGTTTGTGGGCGTGGCTTTAAAGAAGCTACATTTCTTTAGATTTTGATTTTTAAAGACGCTTCAGTACCCTAAAAGTACTGAATATTTATCCCTTAGAATAAAGACCAGAGGAAATGTGAAAACGTGAGCCATCCAGGTAGGTTTTAAGGTAAGAGAAGATGGATTAAGAATATCGTCCCTGTCGGGCGGAAACCTCGTATGTCCAAATTTTGTCAATTTCATATTTTTTCACATATCGATGCTATTGGTCAGTCCCCACGTGGGTCTGTTATTTTTACAAGTTATTAACCAATCTAAAGTCTTGAAAATAGCTTGAGCGCAAATCTCTTAACTCCATTGGACACTTCAACTGTCCACCTCTTCCTCACTCTGCGGGAGAGCTTCACGGCATATTTCTCCTCAAGAAGAGTCGCAACGAATCAACACGTCTTCTGAGGTAAATGTCTTCAAAACACTGGGCTCAAAGAAAAAAAAATCTTGACCCCCGCTAGATCTGGTGCTCGTCTGAGGACAGGAATTTAGCGCAAGACAATCCACTGCAACGCGGACTAAACCCTGTGCACTGCAGATAAGGTACGGCGTTTTTTTAATTTCCTGAAAAATAACGGTTTTGGAGATACGAGGATTCCGCCTGACAGCGACGATATATATTTGACTTGTGAATGGATTCTCTGTAACAGTTTACAGAAACAGAAGGAACAGAAATGAATGAGCAAAGTAAATAAGCAAAGTTATTAAAAGTACACAACAGAAGAAACAATACAATATATATTAGCCATAACATTAAATCAACCTGATTAATATCGTGTGGATTTACTTGTGTTGCCAAATCGGCTCTGACCCGTAAACCCATGGACCTCCACGAGACCTCTGAAGGTGTTTTGTGGTATCTGACACCAAGATGTTAGCAGCAGATAAGTCCTGGAAGTTGTGAGGTGGAGCCTCCAGGGATCAGACTTATTTGTCCAGCACATCCCACAGAAGATCGATCGGTTTAATGTTATGTTAATGATTGGCTCATTGTGTGTGTGTGGAGAGAGAGAGAGAGAGAGAGAGAGAGATGCATTGTGGTTCTGGACTAAAAGGGATACTCTGGAAGATCTAAGGAAGTTCCAACTGCCCGTAGTGTGACGTCCCCTGTGGATGTGTTGGCTTGTTGGAATTCAAGAGTTCTGAGGTAAAGAAAGAGAATCTCTTCCTCATACCGACGCATAGAGAGATAGAGAGCTAGAAAGAGAGAGAGAAAGAGAAGCAGTTTTTAATTATTATTCTCTGAATGCTTACAGAATTTAAAGCCCCCTGTCTAATCCCTCTCTTGCCAAGGGTGCTCAAGATGAGAATCATTATTCACCTTGCTTTTTCATCTCTCTCTCTCTCTCTCTCTCTCTCTCTCTCTCTCTCTCTCTCTCTCTCTCTCTCTCTCTCTCTCTCTCTCTCTCTCTCTCTCTCTCTCTCTCTCTCTCTCTCTCCTTCTCACTCTCTCTCTCTCTCTCTCTCTCTCTCTCTCTCTCTCCTTCTCACTCTCTCTCCTTCTCTCTCTCTCTCTCTCCTTCTCTCTCTCTCTCCTTCTCTCTCTCTCTCTCTCTCTCTCCTTCTCTCTCTCTCTCCTTCTCACTCTCTCTCCTTCTCTCTCTCTCTCTCTCTCTCTCTCTATCTCTCTCTCTCTCTCTCTCTCTCTCTCTCTCTCCTTCTCTCTCTCTCCTTCTCACTCTCTCTCTCTCTCTCTCTCTCTCTCTCTCTCTCTCTCTCTCTCTCTCTCTCTCTCTCTCTCTCTCACTCTCTCTCTCTCTCTCTTCCACTGCACACTCCAATGTTAAGCTCAACACTACGTTTATATTACAAGCCACTCTGATTTATCCAAAGATTCCCGTTTCTATCTATTTCAATATTCTTTTCTAAAATGCTTGAAAGAAACATTTACAGTCGCAACAACGATTTTAATAAACCCACTGAGACACAAATTCCCACCTAGAGAAAGGGGGTTGTTTTAGATGAGATGCCGTATATAGCGTATGATGCCTCAGTAGAATTAAGATGATGAATTACAGTATCTCGAGAAGGAGGACAGCAGAGACGACACGTCTGGTGTTTTTGCAGCTCAAGCTGGAGAGCCATACATGAGCACCCTGTGATTATGTGATCTTCTGGCCTTTTGTGTTTATAAGCTGTGAACCGTGGCTCGGCTCAATGTTCTTAGACACATTTTCAGTTCCTGTGGTGCCGCTCAGTCACGGCTGAATGTGTTTTCAGGTTTACAGCCATGCTGCATCAGGACTCCGAGGTGGCACAAAATGTGTCTTTATTCAGTTTTATTTATTTATTTATTTTACCGATCCCGGTCAGATGGTGTATTCATTTATGTATTTGAACATGCGAAGGCAAACACCCACTGTTCAGGCGATCGAGAACAGTGTTGCTTGGCAACCAGGAAACATGAACGCTGAGCATTAGCTAATCAGTAATTGAAGCTAACACTGTAGCTAGCATGAATAAAACACCAGACACCAAGCTCTTCAGGAGAATCAATTCTGTAATTTTCCTTAATGTTCGGTGTTCTATAGAACACTTAACTAATATCATCATTAATCCAGCTGGGAGGAAGCAACAACACCAGAAAAAAAATCCTGCACGTTGTGTAAGGCTCCGCTTTTTTGGTCCATCCAAGATATTGAAAGGTTTATTTGTTTTTTGTGGAAAACTATTGTGTGAACTGGTGAAGCTACAAGCAGAGGATTGTTCGAACCACCAGTAAAGACACATACTGTATGTACTGACTTACTAAGAAAGCTGTTGTAACGGATCTCACTTCGGTGCTCCGTCCGTCCGTCCGACCTGAGGCCGCCGTCACGCGGGTATTGAAGTGACACTTCTGGGATTTTAGAATTTATAAGCCATGCTGGAGGTTGGCGTGAAGTATTGTGAGTTACTTACATCCCAAGCCGCTCTCTTGTTCTTTGTTTTTGTATTCTTGTGTTCAGACCTGGCTGAAGGAGCCAAATCGAGCTTTGTGATAATTCCATGTTTCTTTCCTGTGAATAGTAGTGAGTGAATGATTACACGACCATAGGGCTGTCTACCCCACCTAAAGGACAGTTGGGAGGCTGAAGGTGAAGCCCAAGGGAAAAGGCTTTAAAGACAGGAAGTCACAGCATCTGGGCGTGGCTGAGAGGGCAAACAGTCTTTTGACCGTGTGGTGGTGTGCCATATAAGAGACTGCTTTAATTTAATTGTATATTTTATTTTACTTCAAGTTTTCTGTAACATTATAACAACATCAATAAATGGTCATTGGACAAACTGGATCAACCTCTATTCCTCATCTACACAACTGCACGCATCAAGATATATCCAGCTCAGCCACTAGTATTAGCAATTCAGGGAGCAAAGGAATGACCAGAAAAGGCTGATACACTGGCCATTGTGTTTTCTGATCAATGAGTTTGTTTCTGCCTTTTGATTTGGATTTGTTTGCAACATGGGATGTCTTTTCTGAGTTCTGGTGTTTAATAAAGTGCTTTAGACCCATTATTACAGCTATACTTATGTTTGATGCATGCGAATCGAAGAGGGTTTTGGCTGAACGAGTGTTGTTATCACGTCACACTACGCATCTCGGCCCAGTCATTTTAAAATCCTGTGAAATCCTGCGCTCTAATAATTTCATGTGTTAATTTTATATATATCACTTTAGAGAGGGATAAATGTTAGAGATATATAGTATATTAACATTTAAATGAATATTTTAAAATTAATTTTAAACATGAAATGTATGTATGTATGTATGTATGTATGTATGTATGTATGTATTTATTTATTTATTTATTTATTTATTTTCTGTTTATATACTTAATGTAAAGCTGCTTTGAGTATGTGAATTACTAGATTACTATACAAATAAATTGAATTGAAAAATAGATGTAGAGTATGTGAGGTGTGAGCAGAACTATTCTCCTTTAAAGCTAAATGAAATTGAAATAAATTCAAAAACAGCTTAGAAGCTACCACTCCTGGGCCCCTGAGCAAGGCCCTTAACCCTAAATTGCTCAGTTATATAAAATGTAAGCCGCTCTGAATAAGAGCATCTGCCAAATGCTGTAAATGTTGAGCGTGCAGGTGGTAGCTTTCGTGCCTACTGTCCATACCTATGTACAGCAGGTCTTCTGTGCTAGGGAATGTTCCTATTACCTATAGGGGTTCTTCTGGGTATTCCAGCGTACAGAAAAGAGATGGATGTTGTTTTTTACAGTATGTATGCATGGTCCAAATGCTATAAATGTAAGCCAGTTGCAATCCTGCTAGCGGCGTTAGAGCTTTTGTGAGAACAGGGTTAAACACCATGTAAAAACCTCCCCGACACAAAGAATGGCTGGTTATGTCGATATAAAGACATGAGCATGAGAATTAAGAATTTCTACATCCATAAATATCATATGAGACACAGATTTCTGACTACACATTTGTTGCACTTATTTATTTCTTTACCTACCTACCTACCCATTTATGTCACCATTTGAGCCTCACTCATTTTGAGTAACACACTCTTTTCTCACTCACTCATTTTCTACCGCTTATCCGAACTATCTCAGGTCACGGGGAGCCTGTGCCTATCTCAGGCGTCATTGGGCATCAAGGCAGGATACACCCTGGATGGAGTGCCAACCCATCACAGGGCACACACACACACACTCTCATTCACTCACGCAATCACACACTACGGAAAATTTTCCAGAGATGCCAATCAACCTACCATGCATGTCTTTGGACCGGGGGAGGAAACCGGAGGACCCGGAGGAAACCCCCGAGGCACGGGGAGAACATGCAAACTCCACACACACAAGGCGGAGGTGGGAATCGAACCCCTAACCCTGGAGGTGTGAGGCGAACGTGCTAACCACTAAGCCACTGTGCCCCCCCTCAAGTAACATTGAACCTGGAAATTGCTGGAAAAGCTGTTTATTTATTTCTTTTTTTCATACAGTATGTTACAGGTATAATAAAACTGTGTATTTAATCAATACACAGAATTTTGGTGACAAAATTAGTTCAGAAAATGTTGCAAGAGTAAAATATTTATTTCACTGAATGTAGTTTCCCCACAAAAAAAGCAAACAGGAATATAACAGGACTTTTTCATTTGTATCAGACAGAATAACTGATAGATAAACAAGAGCTACTTTTGTAATAAATAGCAGATTTCAGTCGCCTTGACAGACGCTACTAGACATTCCTGTGTTGAATACGGTATTAAAGCTTGAAGCATTTCAGCATTCGTGGATCTCAAACGTTTCCTTCGTCATCATTAATGCAGCCTGAGGCATCGTTTTTCAGAGCTGTTTAATGAGCAGTGCGATCCTCTGCTCCTGCTGTTTCACCATTAGGCTCCTTACAGGACAAAACAACCCATTTTACATTTGTGCTTAAAAACACACATGACTTTTGCTCGACTCGCTTTTCCTAATGAGCATAAAAGGTTATTTTTGTGTAATAATATTTAGATTAGACACTATAGTTAAGACTGAACAGTGTGTGTGTGTGTGTGTGTGTATTTTTGTGTTGCCTGCCATCCAATCCAGCATGTATCATGTATACTCACCTCATGCCCACTGTATTCCTGGGATAAGCTGCTGATCCACCGCCTTGACCAGGAATAAGTGCTTACTGAATTACTTAACAAGGTGAAATAAATACATGCTGATAAAGTCTTATAAGAACCTACACACACACACACACACACACACACACACACACACATACAGTATATATATATAAACCTTGACCCTATATATACTCTCTCTCTGCCCTATATATAATCTCTCTCTCTCTCTCTCTCTCTCTCTCTCTCTCTCTCTCTCTCTCTCTCTCTCTCTCTCTCTCTCTCTCTAAACCCTGATCCTAAATATAATTTCTCTCTCTCTCTCTCTCTAGCTAATATATAATCTCTCTCTCTCTCTCTCTCTCTCTCTCTCTCTCTCTCTCTCTCTCTCTCTCTAAACCGTGATCCTAAATATAATTTCTCTCTCTCTCTCTCTAGCTAATATATAATCTCTCTCTCTCTCTCTCTCTCTCTCTCTCTCTCTCTCTCTCTCTCTCTCTCTCTCTCTAAACCCTGATCCTAAATATAACTTCTCTCTCTCTCTCTCTCTCTCTCTCTCTCTCTCTCTCTCTCTAAACCCTGAACCCATATATAATCTCTCTCACACTCTCTAGCCTATATATAATCTCTCTCTTTCTCTAAACCCTGACCCTATATATAATCTCTATCTCTCTCTAGTTTATATATAATCTCTCTCTCTCTCTAGCCTATATACTGTATAATCTCTCTCTCTTTCTCTCTCTCTCTCTCTCTCTCTCTCTCTCTCTCTCTCTCTCTCTCTCTCTCTAAACCCTGATACTAAATATAATTTCTCTCTCTCTCTCTCTCTCTCTCTCTCTCACTCTCTCTCTCTCTCTCTCTCTCTCTCTAAACCCTGACCCTATATATAAGTTCTCTCTTCTCTCTAGACTATATACATTTTCTCTCTCTCTCTCTCTCTCTCTCTCTCTCTCTCTCTCTCTCTCTCTCTCTCTCTCTAAACCCTGAACCCATATATAATCTCTCTCTTTCTCTAAACCCTGACCCTATATATAATCTCTATCTCTCTCTAGTTTATATATAATCTCTCTCTCTCTCTAGCCTATATACTGTATAATCTCTCTCTCTTTCTCTCTCTCAACCCTGACCCTATATATATTCTCTCTCTCTCTCTCTCTCTCTCTCTCTCTCTCTCTCTCTCTCTCAACCCTGACCCAATATATAATCTCTCTCTCTCTCTCTAACCTATATATAAAATCTCTCTCTTTCTCTAAACCCTGACCCTATATATAATATCTCTCTTTCTCTCTCTCTCATGCCTTCTCTTTTTATCTCTATTTGCACAGTAACATACTTACATACATAACATTTCACCACATTCATTTTCATCAGTTTTATGGATAAAATTTATTTTGGTGGTTGTTTATTTAAAGAAAGATATGACTTTGTATTGTCACAGTGTGGGACTTTTGGAAACTTGGAAAATTGGAAAATTTGGAAGCTGACTGTCGCTTCTCGAAGGATTTTAGGAGATCCCGGGTAAATGAGTGGCGTTGCGGCTGCTCCTCTCATTCACGCTGGGGAACTTGGTGAAGCACAGATGTGTTTCTCCCATCTCTTTCTTTTCTTCTGTTTTAAGAGGGCTAGTAATGTGTCTACCTGCCCTTCTGACCTGTAACACTACTCCACCCAAAATGAAACCGCTGGTTGTATTGCCATAAAATCTAACACAATAACCACAGTAATTTGACGTCTTTAATAAGTGAACCAATCGTTCTCTTCACTCACTGCTCAGCAAATAAGTCATAGAGCTGAGTGAGTTACACATCACTGTGTCAAATACAGCTATAAATCACCAGCTTGTTTTTTTTTTCTTCACTCAGTCATTTTATATAGAAAATGCAGAGCCAGGAACAGCTACTGGGGACAATCATTCAAATGAAACATACCAGTGTGCATTTATTCAGAGCAGCAGGCTGACAGCTGCAAGTTTTAATGCTGTTAATATTAAATAACCGTGATTTACCGAGGCCTACGCACACACAAATCGTAAGAACGGAGTTGAGAGGAAAAGACGGATTAGAGACATTTCTAGATTCTAACTGCATAGATAGATAGTGTTAATTTCGTTACCTATTTTTAATTTAGTCTTAGTCTTAGTCTTGTGCCAAATGTCCTTGTTAGTTTTAGTCATATTTAGTCATTCACATATCTTTTTTTGTTAGTCAAGTTTTAGTCGACTAAAAGTCTCGTCATTGTAGTCTAGTTTTAGTCAAAAGAAAACTCAAGGTATCTTAGTCACGTTTTAGTCGACTAAAAGTCTTTTAATTTTAGTCTAGTTTTAGTCAAAAAATTGTAGTCTTTTTTTTAAAATAACACATTATTACTGAGATTATTACTGATAAACATTTCAGTAAAAAAAGTGTTTCACACATGTTTCACTCAAACTTGACTGCACATCACATTTTTTACATTATTGATGCTGCTTTTAATTGTAATGCAAAGACCGGTCATCGGGACATAAGCTGTCATGTACAATAAAAGAGCCTGCGCAGCGACAGGAAATGTAATTTAACACAAAAAGCCTGTTGTAGACGAAAATGAAGAGAGATTTTATCTAAGTTTTTATTTTATACAAAACATTTTCGTCTCGTCTTTTTTCGTCAACAATAATGCATGTTAATTTAGTCTTAGTCAGCGTTTTTGCACAGTGGTGCAGTCTTGTCATCGTCTCGACTTAGTCATGAAAAAAAAAAGGTTGTTGACGATCATATTTCATTTCGTCTCGTCTGATGAAATTAACACCAATAGATTCTATTGCTAGTGTTTGGACTTAAACCAGAAGTGGGTGTGGGTTTATTTATTTATTTATTTAAATTAACTGAATTTTATGATGCTTGGACAATTTCCTGCGTGGGGCGTTCTGGGAACATGTGTTTTGCACCCTACACCTGGTTGGAGGCTTGTCGCCTGGTGTTCACTATGCTGGGGTTTGATCTGCATGGACAGCCAGTGACTCATGGGGTTGATGTGGATGGTGCTGACTGGAGATTGTCATGCCTTCTTTAAACCACTGTTGCGTCAGTCAGCTTTATGGTCGGGTCTTTACCAGTGATCATTTGAAGACTTTGAAAGGAAGGAATTATTGCTGGGTCTGTGGTGAACTCGAAAATTGCAAATGAGGATGAGGATAAGGTTCAAATGAGGATGAGTTTCCCTTCTGAGTCTGGTTCCTCTCAAGGTTTCTTCCTCATATCATCTCAGGAAACTCCCTGAGAAAATTGCGAATGAGGATGAGGATAAGGTTCAGATGAGGATGAGGTTCAAATGAGGATGAGGTTCCTTTACAAGTCTGGTTCCTCTCAAGGTTTCTTCCTCATATCATCTCAGGACACTCCCTGAGAAAATTGCGAATGAGGATGAGGATAAGATTCAGATGAGGATGAGGTTCAAATGAGGATGAGGTTCCCTTACGAGTCTGGTTCCTCTCAAGGTTTCTTCCTCATATCATCTCAGGAAACTCCCTGAGAAAATTGCGAATGAGGATGAGGATAAGGTTCAGATGAGGATGAGGTTCCCTTACGAGTCTGGTTCCTCTCAAGGTTTCTTCCTCATATCATCTCAGGAAACTGGACAGGAAATAATGTCAATGTAAATAATGTCCTTTCTACAACAGTTTATAATATTGCAACCAAGAGCTCCTGAGGAACTTAACCCTAACCTAACCTAACACTAATTCCTACCTATCTTCAAATGATTGCTACAAATGTCACTGGTTATTCATAAAATGAATTTAGAACGTGAATGGCGTTCAAGGAATTCAACATCATTATAAAAATCTAATAATAATATTTTATCAGAATTTATTCATTTTGGGGGATTTGTTACATATTAGAAAGATCAGAAATGTTTATTGGACACATGATTCTATAACAAAGTGCTGATGTGAGTAAAACTTGAGTTCTTCCTATTTGTTTTCTGGGAATTTTTTTATTTATTAATGATGAAGAATGATGGCGAACATAAGAGCTATAAATAAAACCAGGATTCTTTTTGTGAATACTGGGCCGGTTTATAAATATGGTTTATTTTTGGAGCTCTATAAGGCAGTGGGTTGTGTCTCGATCAGCTCTCTAGCTCCCTGAGACACTGAAGACTTTTTCTGGATTTCTGGTGACATTCCACTTGCTTCTCTTTTTGTTCTGCCCATACCGAGGCATCTAAAGATCTACCAACTCCAGTTGTGTTCTGCTTTATGAAGATTTCAAACCTTCAGGGAGAATTTGGAACCCTGTGAGGACTTCAGGGAGAACAACCTCTTAATCAATACACAAAATAACATTGTACAAAGGCTGTATCTCCATCATTGAGCATTTGAAGACCTGGGCACAGAGTTAGTGTTGAATCTATAATGAACTCAGATGTGGAGTTAATTTATGAGTTGCACAGGAGCTCCTGGCTACACAACGACTGTTGACTATATATGACTGTAGAAAGGACATTATTTATGATCACACTCTCTGGTGTTAATAATAATTTATAATCATTCTCTGCTTTTTGTAATAATTTATATTTACACTATCTGGTGTAACCCAAAGGTTCCTCTCATGGTATTTTCCTCATACCATTTATCAATGGGGATAAATATGGATAAATTAAAATAAATTTTAATATTCGTATTCGGAGGGAGTCCGGTTTGGGGACCACAGGATTTCGTCTCTGCTTTTTGCAGATGATGTTGTCCTGTTGGCTTCCTCAAATCAGGACCTTCAGCGTGCACTGGGACGGTTTGCAGCCGAGTGTGAAGCGGCGGGGATGAGAATCAGCACCTCAAAGTCCGAGGCCATGGTTCTCAACCGGAAAAGGGTGGCTTGTCCCCTTCAGGTTGGTGGAGAGCTCCTGCCTCAAGTGGAGGAGTTTAAGTATCTTGGGGTCTTGTTCACGAGTGAGGGAAGGATGGAGCGGGAGATCGACAGGCGGATCGCTGAATCTTCTGCAGTGATGCGGTCGATATACCGGTCTGTTGTGGTGAAGAAAGAGCTGAGCCGCAAGGCGAAGCTCTCTATTTACCAGTCGATCTACGCCCTACGCTCACCTATGGTCATGAGCTTTGGGTCATGACCAAAAGGACAAGATCCCGGATACAGGCAGCCGAAATGAGTTTCCTCCGCAGGGTGGCTGGGCGCTCCCTTAGAGATAGGGTGAGGAGCTCGGTCACTCGGGAGGAGCTCAGAGTAGAGCCGCTGCTCCTCCACATCGAGAGGAGTCAGCTGAGGTGGCTCGGGCATCTGTCTCGGATGCCTCCTGTATGCCTCCCTGGGGAGGTGTTCCGGGCATGTCCAACCGGGAGGAGGCCCCGGGGAAGACCTAGGACACGCTGGAGGGACTATGTCTCTCGGCTGGCCTGGGAATGCCTCTGTATTCCCCCGGAAGAGCTGGAGGAAGTGTCTGGGGAGAGGGAAGTCTGGGCGTCCCTGCTTAGACTGCTGCCCCCGCGACCCGGCCCTGGATAAGCGGTAGAAAATGGATGGATGGATGGATGGATGGATATTTGTATAATATTAATCTTTTTGTATTATAATTATACCCCATGTAGAATCAAATAAAGTTAAAAATTTAAGTAATTATTTGATAGTAATAATATTTTTGAATTTCTCACAGTAAACTGCCAGCGGAATGGATATTAATTTAAGATTAGCCTGATTAGTTGTTGTTAAGTGTTCGGTTTCTGTATGCAGAGTATCGTGACACTGCATTTAGCTGACTGTGAGCAAGAGGATGGGAAAGAAATCTCTACTGTAAGTAATTATTTGCAACATTACAGAAATTTCTAACAATTTCATCTAACAATGCCTCAAAAGGGACATTAATTTTACTCTGATTCTAAGCAACAACTGAAAAAAATTCTGCCTGTCAAGAACTCGCACATCCAATTACACACGGCTCTGACAGATTTGGTCATTATATCCACCTGGTCGTCACAGTAGAAGTGGAAATTACAATGCATTGTGGGTTGAGAGAAAATCAGTAGCTAAATGAACCCACCTATGACAGATCTGTACTCATGTAGGATCAAAAAGAAGCCATAAAATCTGTGCTTGATATTACAAACTTCAGTTGCTCTCTCATCCAAGGCTTCCTCTTTCAGCTGAGACCAGGAGGCTGGGAAAAACCTTCAGAGCCTGAAACCTTTCTCAAGAAGCTACTGTTGTAGAGGTCGTTGCTGTGTAAGTTGTTAATCATTAGTAGGTTACAGGCGGTGGCATTGTGGGAGTGGGCCTTCCAGGGCTTAATCTCCTCATGTACTCCTCAAAGCGCCTTGTCTTTTAAAGACTGAAAACATTTTGCATCACAAATAAAATACAAGGCTTACCAGGACAAGAAACCCCTCTCTCTATTAGCGCTTATTTTACACGTTCTGTTCGCCATTTGCAGTTTTAAAACGTACATGTTGAGATGTTAAACAGTACAGTATCTATTCTGGTCAGCAGGTGGCTCGGTTGTTAGTATCCGGCTATTGGACCGTCATTCATTCATTCAGTGGAAGAGTTGGTGAGGTAATAATAATGCAGCTGTTGGTGAGTCATAGTTTCAGGGTGCTAAGCCCAACATCCCTTACAACCCTAAAATGCCCCTGGTTACATGCCATAACATACTAGGTAGCTCATGCATGCTAGTAGCTCAATAATATTTTCTTCTCTAACAACTCTATTAAATTCAGCCAAGGGGTGCATTGCATATCAATGGTTCGTGTTAAGCGCTTTTGTCTTGCACCTTAGGTTTAAAAAATTTGTGTGTCCAGTTCCAGCCTTCTGTGTGTGCAGAGATTGCTGGGTCTCCTTGTGTTCATCTATGTTCATCCCTATTTCAAAAACAACATTCATTGTAGGCATGTAGAAATACACCATAGTGTGTGAATGGGTATGTACTGTAAGTGTGTGATTGTACCCTGTGATGGACTGACACTATGTCCATGGTGTCCCCAATCTTGTGCCTCAAGTGCACAGGGATAGATTCCAGGCTTCATTTGTACCAGAAATTTGGAAGGATATAAGGAAATTTTGCCAGTTGCTTTCAATTTAGTTTTCACAGGAGATGATAAAAATAGCACTTCCTGGTGTGACACTGAAGAAACAGAGTTTATCTGGTATTTTTATATTATGGACACAGTGGATCTGGCGCATGTGGTTTCCTAGTGGTTACACTGTTGGACGGTAATCAATCAGAAGGTTGTGAGTTTAAATTCCAAGTCCAACTAGCTACCAATGAAGGGCCCATGAACAAGGCGCTTAACCCTCAGTTGTATGAATTGAGATCAATTTAAGTCGCTCTGGATAAGTACATAAATTGGGATTTACCACTTTCTCTCTGGTAGCACAATGGACACCAACTTATCAAACATTTTCAAATAGTATAAATAAGTTTGTTATTTTATCACTGTAAGTTTGTTACAAGATTAGTCAGGACACTGGTGGGTTTCTGTACATAGAGTATCATGACTGCGTTTACCTGCTTACGAGCAGGACGACGGGAAAGAAAGACAAATTCAAACATTTCAATTCCCTTTCAAATAATTCACACTTTTCCACAATAAAAGTGGTACAGAAATGAAACGGATAGCACAACTCAAGATTTTTTGATAGCTCAGCAACATATACGACTGCTAGGCTGGGAAAACTTAAGTTCAGCAAAATTTTGAGTGACTATTTTCATATTCTTAAAAATAGTCGTTAACTCTCTGTGGAGTGTGAACATGTGCACCCCAAAACAGGTGGACCCCTTTTTTTAACCTTAATTAAAAAATAAAGGCTGAGACTAACTGAGACAGTTAAAGACTGGTTGTAAAGTTGTAAATTTAAATAAAATATAAGCTTTGCTTTTACGCAACTTTAGTAATCCATAGAATATCAGATGTGTAAAAAAGGCAGTGCATCAACACACACGCACACACACACACACACACACACATACACACACACACACAAACACACAATAATGCTCTTCCCTGTCCATTACGGCCTCTGTACCCTCAATCTTACATAACAGTTAGAAACAATTATTATTATTAATTAGGAGCACAGCATGGGGTGTAGCTCAGCCAAGGCCCTGTACGGTGCTGCAGGTTATTGTCCATGTTTTGATTTTCCCCTCTAACTGCCGAAGCTGAGAGATAATTTGAGTGTGTGCTGGACTGAGGCCAACTACGCAGCGCTTGTGTTTAACCAGCTGTGGCTGGACATCATGTTTGAACAGGGTGTCTCCTTCTATTAGAGATAGAAGGATCAGAGGAAGCTTCACAATGCAAACAGGCGTCTGTTTTTTATGCTCCTCTTTTTAGCCACATTTGCTGCATTTGCACTTAATCACAAATGAAATGGAAAAGAAACAGTGGACTGACCCCGACCAACAAAGTTGGGATATGTAGAGGAAGTATTTCACTAAGCTGTAATGCATATGTGACAAAATAAAGGCTTCTATTCTACCAACTTCTCCTTTGTCTTTTTTTTTTAATTCATTCATTCATTCATTCATTTTCTACCGCTTATCCGAACTACCTCGGGTCACGGGGAGCCTGTGCCTATCTCAGGTGTCATCGGGCATCAAGGCAGGATACACCCTGGACAGAGTGCCAACCCATCGCAGGGCACACACACACACACACTCTCATTCACTCACGCAATCACACACTACGGACAATTTTCCAGAGATGCCAATCAACCTACCATGCATGTCTTTGGACCGGGGGAGGAAACCGGAGTACCTGGAGGAAACCCCCAAGGCACGGGGAGGCGGGAATCGAACCCCCAACCCTGGAGGTGTGAGGCGAACGTGCTAACCACTAAGCCACCGTGCTCCCCTTCAAACATTGTATTGTAATTTATTTATTTATTTATTTTACATTTTTTCCTCCCAACTCTTGATTAATTTTATTAACTACTATTAACCAAAATTCAGCATCCTGGGCAAAAAATGGATTAATAAGAGAAGTAACAAAGAGGCCAATAGTACTGACTGTAATGTCAATACAGTAGTTGGTAATGCTACCGACATCATGTTTCTCTGTGTTTATGGTGTTCTGAAGGACTGGTTTCAGCCAAACATAGTGCTTTGTGCTAAACTAATCAGACCAGAGATCCTTTTTTTCTCCATGTTTTCTTGTTTAATCTCCAACATGCTTTTTGTTATGTGACAAATCTTCTCTAACACCCTGTTATCCTGTAAACAGCTTCACATTAATCCCTGGCCTCTTGATTGCATCTTTGTCTACTATCATCTCTAATTGGTCCCCAAGATCTACATGAACATTTAGTCTTAATCCAGTACTTTTTCGACTCATATTCTGGTGTCTTCTGGTTTTAACCTCTGCATGTACGATGCATGGCTTGATCATAATTATGTTAACTCTAGCTATTGAAGACCAACGTTCTCAACAATGAACAGGGTCAGAAGAAATATTCTTGGTGAAGGACAAATGGTGGAAAAAACAGCCAGTCATTTGTTTCAATGGTGGTGAGTTATTCAGGAGCCTTAAATCCCCCGTTCGAGCGTCTCCGGTTTGATTTACGAGTCCGCTCATCGAGCACGATCATCTATCATGCCGCTTCATCATAAGTGGATTAAACGTTCTGTTCCGAGTCATTAGTGCTATTATTCAAACCTAATGAAATCTACACTCAGATTACTGTAATGCCTCTGAAGCTGAATTTACTGACATGAAATAACCTCACTGTCACAGTACGAGTCTTGACTGTCGTGTTAATTAGGGTAATAGATAGCAGGCTAATGCACTTTGAATGTGCTCAGTGTGTGTGTTAAGGCTAAGGCTGGCCCTACTGATTGCTTGTCTGATGAGGATGATTAACAAGTAGATGATGCAGCCGAAAACATTTCAATCACACATAATAATTGGTCAGACAACGTAATAACTGCTGTTATGCAACACTCTGTAGTGACTCAACTGAATTGGGATTGATGATCAATAGCTTAACAGGCAATAGCTTTAATTAACCACAAAGATTTCAAAAGAAATGGGAAATAAATCAGCTATGAGCAGTCAGGGAGATAAAACAAGACATCGTCCACCAATTAATTAAAGTCATTACATAATTGATCTATTATATTTTGAAGAGAGAATAAGAAGGAACAATTATTTGGCTGTTACACTACATTTAATAAAAAAACGACATTTTTTTTACAAATGCAAATGAAATAAAAACACTCGTGCTTGCGGAACATTAACTGAAACATGCAGAACATTTTATTTTGTTTCTAGATTGATTAGAAATCTATCTCAGGGCAAGAATAAGGACTACAACCTCTCTCTGTCCCTCTCTCTCTCTCTCTCTCTCTCTCTCTCTCTCTCTCTCTGAAGGAGTCATAACCATTTCCTTGAGGTAATATCAGTAATAAAGTTGAAATAGAGGCTCCATAATTTTACTACACTTGTACAGTAGGTGTGAAGAGTGCCTCATAAACGGAATATCAGAAGTCAACTTTAAAGATGAAGGTTACATATTTCACTGTTAACTTTTTATAGTTTGCAACGTGCAGCTCGGCAGTTACGGTTTCTAAAAGTTCGTTTCGAGTCTTTATTGCCAACGTGAGCAAAAACAGACAGCGTAGTGTTAATAGTGCTTGAGAAGAAACCATCTTTACAGAGTTTTATTACAAAGTGTAATGAAATAAAATAATCAACTACAGAGTGGTGGGAGGAAGACTGACAAAGAGCAACACCATAGTTGAATATTTTCCAACAAACATGGTTTATTCCTCTTATACTATAAGAAAATGTGCTATATCATTCATTCATTCATTCATTCATTCACTCATTTTCTACCGCTTATCCGAACTACCTCGGGTCACGGGTAGCCTGTGCCTATCTCAGGCGTCATCGGGCATCAAGGCAGGATACACCCTGGACGGAGTGAGAACCTATCGCAGGGCACACACACACTCTCATTCACTCACGCAATCACTCACTACGGACAATTCCAGAGATGCCAATCAACCTACCATGCATGTCTTTGGACCGGGGGAGGAAACCGGAGTACCCGGAGGAAACCCCCGAGGCACGGGGAGAACATGCAAACTCCACACACACAAGGTGGAGGCGGGAATCGAACCCCCAACCCTGGAGGTGTATGTGCTATATAATTTTTTTTTATTTTAATGAACTAGATATGAGTTTCAGTCATTTATGGTGACATTTGATGTTGCGGAAGGTCGAAATAAACAGTCATTACTTCATCAGCTTCTTTTCAACATTTCTCTTGAACTTGATATAAGCGTGAAGACCAATCTCTCGTGCAAACACTTTTTGTATATTTACTGTATACACTGTATATTTATATATTGACAAAAACAACACCCCTGAACATAATTCTAGGTTGATGGTATCCTAAATGTGTAACCTAGTGAACTAGTGTTAATTTATTCATTGACTTAAAAGCACTTTTGTACGCCGCTTTGGATAAGAGTGCCAGCCGAATGTCGTAATGTAAATATAAAGAAACCAGAAAGTTCAGGAAAGTGCTAAATCTCAAAGCCATTGCTGGAAAACCTGAAGTTACAGCTCTACCCCTGACACTGGAGACTTCTAAACACATCTTTAAATCTGGTTGTTATGTGAAGCATCATTCATACAAGTCCCTGTGGATGAGCTGTTACTATAGAAACAATATGTTTATCCTATCATGATAAAAAAATGTATTTTAATTTTTTTGTTTACTGACTTGTGTAATTGTTCATTTTTTGTGTTCTTATGTTGTGTTTTCCTCTCATGTTGCTAATCTGACATCATCTCATCAGAAGGTTTCATCCATTTTTAGCCACACAGGCCACTCCTGCTCATTTTAAAACTGCACTACTGCAACCCAGTCTCCCACACTACCCCATTGCTACTCTACTTCCACTGGCGTCCCGTTGCTGCCTGAATCAGATATAAAACACTGATGTTTGGATCCAAAGCCAAAAACAGACCTGCACCTACTTACCACAAAGCTCTTATCACTCCCCCTACTGCACCACACTCCCTCTGATCCTCCAACACTGCTTGACTGATCCCACCATCTCTCAGGGTAAGAGGAAGGATTGCATCAAGACTCTGTTCTAGCACCTGGGTGGAGGAATAAACTTTCTCTAGAGGTCTGAACAGTCAAGTGACTGTCTGTCTTCAAACTTCTAAAGACCTACCTCTTCCTGAAGTACTTAAAGTAACCCTTTAATTTAAAAAAGTGTTGACTGTGTGCTTTTCTTACTATATTATCTCCCAACAGAGCATTTATGCCCCTTTTCCACCAAAAAGAACCGGGTGCTGGTTCAGAGCTAGTGCTGGTGCTGGTTCAAAGTTGGTTCCACTGGCGAACCTTCTAAGAACCGGTTTGCCTTTCCATCAGAGAGCCGTCACAGAGCCGAGTCTGACGTCACTGTATACGTGTCACGTTACACAGCAACGTTAGAGCAGCAGCGGCAAACACAAACACATCAACAACAATGGCGGATGTTGCTTTACTGTTAATGCTCATGGCTTTGTGAACCTACATTAACACCAAAACGCGGCGAATCCAACGTGTACGTGCAGCTCCATGTAATCTGTATAAACGGAGGTTGTAATGGAGAAAGTACATAACGTTATTTTATCATTAACACAGAAAAAAAGTTAGCGTTAGCATGTAGCTACCTACTATGATGTGTGCTGATAATTGATCATATTGCGGTAAAGTAAAAGTGTATTAAACATTAGTATACTTAAGGTACATTATCAAATGCAATAACAGTAGCCCCGCCCACAGCACTGCCCACAGCCCCTGACACAAGCAGTTCTTAAGTCTAGACCAGCAACGTTTTGGTGCTACTTAAGAACCACTTTTCATGGTTCAGAGCCGGTGCTTTGGCTGTCGAGAAAGAAAGAACTGGTTCTAAATTAGGCTCTGGCTCCGAACCAGCACTCAAACTGCCTCGGTGGAAAAAGGGCATTAGACTGGTATTCTTAGTCCATTATCTAGTGAACCAGTATTCACTGATATAATCACTACTGTAATGAAACTGGAAGTATTCAAATTATTTTAACCCACACAGGCTGCTCAGGTACTTGTTCAGTCTCTTGTCATTGCAAGACTGGACTACTGCACCTCACTGCTGACAGGTCTACTGTACGTATGAACGCAATTCGTCATCTGCAAATCTGCATCTTTTCAGCCTGCTTAGGTTTTCCCATACCACCTTCCAGTAGCTGCATGCATCAGATTCAAAAATGAACCAGCTCCCTCATACCTCAAAGCTCTTCTCAGTCCTCGCACTGCATCTTACTCCCTCTGAGCTACCAGCACTGCTTGACTGTTCCCACCACTCTCAGGGTAAGAGGTAGGTATACAGCAAGACCCTTTTTGTTCTGGCACAGAGGTGGTGAAATGAACTTCCACTAGGGGTCCAATGGCTGAAGACCTACCTCTTCCTGCAACACTTAAACTAGCACTTATCTTCCCTGTTTGTTTAATGTGTAAAATTAAAAAACAAAACAACCCTGAACAGAATTTTAGGTTGATGGTATCCCAAGCCTGTAACCTATTGAACCAGTGTTAATGTATTCATTTATAGAGTTCAAAGCACATAAGCTCCGGATTGCACATAAGCACGTTGCTCTGGATAAAGACGTATGCCAAATTCCGTAAATATAAATGTGATTATTAATATTAGGATAAAGCAAACTTTTTCTTCAAGGTGAGTTTTTACAGCTTTTTAAGGGAGCAGGTCAACTTTCCTTTCTAAGTTGAACCACCTTGAAATGTCTTACGGTGCGACAGGACAGTGTCATAAAAGAAAAATTAAATTTTGTGGAAGCAGAAGAGGTTTCAGGGGGACACGGTGGCTTAGTGGTTAGCACGTTCGCCTCACACCTCCAGGGTTGGGGGTTCGATTCCCGCTTCCGCCTTGTGTGTGTGGAGTTTGCATGTTCTCCCCGTGCCTCGGGGGTTTCCTCCGGGTACTCCGGTTTCCTCCCCCGGTCCAAAGACATGCATGGTAGGTTGATTGGCATCTCTGGAAAAATTGTCCGTAGTGTGTGATTGTGTGAGTGAATGAGAGTGTGTGTGTGCCCTGCGATGGGTTGGCACTCCGTGCAGGGTGTATCCTGCCTTGATGCCCGATGACGCCTGAGATAGGCACAGGCTCCCAGTGACCCGAGGTAGTTCGGATAAGCGGTAGAAAATGAGTGAGTGAGAGAAGAGGTTTCAGTCGGATTAGCAGTATGTTGTCAGAAAAGAGAAAAACGAAGAGACCTCGCAATAAAAAACAAATGTTTCCATTATATACCCCCAATAAAAAGTTTAGAACAATTATTTTCTCATCCAAAAATCTTTGCCATGAAAAATGTTGGATCTCAAAAATGCAGCAGTGGATATTTTTATGACATCATAGATGGCAAACTAATGCTTTCACACCCTTTATTTTCATCTAGACCCTCTGCTTTACAGATAATCCTTTATTGGGATGAAATCGAAATTTGCAATCCACTTGGGTCTCATGCTTCAAAGACTAAGTTGCTCATGTTTTACTAACTTTGGGTAACATTAATCCAAAGTACAGGTCAAAATTAGCTTACCCAGAATATTCCTTGGATAAACTTTAATACTCGTGTTAAGTGCTGTCTGTTTTGACAGCCCCAGGAATAAATAAATCTGTTACTGTTGTTGTAGATAAGAAATATAATAAATCAGAATAAAACCACTTTTTGACCAAGTGTTTATATTCACACAAGCAATTTGTCTTATGATTTTTCAAATACATGAACAGACACAAAATAAAGATCACTAAAACAACAAATACAAATCTTTGACCTTTCTTAATTAAGATTCTTGAAATTAGAGTTTTTAGGGGTGGTATTATTCTTAAAATTAGCACAACAATTTAATTGAACATGCACCAAAACTTGCACTTCATAGCTTTTACTTGTTTCTGGTAAAATCTACCTCAAAAGGAGTTAAAATTTACTTCATTTTAAGACCAATTTTCTTAAATTAAGATTTATGAGCTAGTATGCAATGTATTTTATAAGACTTTTTATCTTTTATGGCAAAAAACAAGACATATTTTCTAGAAATAAGATTTTTTTTTACTTTCTTAGATTTTGTTTTTTGCAGTGTAAATCTTTCAAATCTCTAATCTAATATTGAAATGAATGAATAGTTAAACTAAAATACTTGTTTTAAGCGGAATTTTTTGTTTGTTTTTGTTGATTATTTTTGTATAAATTAATTCTGTCTAAAGCAAAACTTCCACAAATTAATGCAGCTTGCAAAAATTAGCCGCAATCAAATTATTACAGTGGAGCTATAGTTGCATTTATGTTACTTGTGTAGATGTTTACACAAATCTGTTTGTATATAGTTATATTCTAATAGGCCACACCTTTCAAGGCTGGAAGTGATAACAGTTATCGATTGTCAGGTGAGCGGGACTGAGATGGACAATGTTATAGTTTTTCCAGAGTTTTAATGAGATCAACGCAAACAAAACCAACCCGTAAGACAATGTCAAGGTCAAAGTCAAGCTAAGGTCACGGGAGGAATAAACACGGGATCAATAAACACAGGGCAGGGAAGTCGTGGCCTAATGGTTAGAGAGTCTGACTCCTAACCCTAAGGTTGTGGGTTCAAGTCTCGGGCCAGCAATACCATGACTGATGAGCAAGGCACTAAACCCCCCCAACTGCTCCTCGGGCGCCGCAGCATAAATGGCTGCCCACTGCTCCGGGTGTGTGTTCATGGTGTGTGTGTGTGTTCACTGCTGTGTGTGTGCACTTTGGATGGGTTAAATGCAAAGAATGAATTCTGAGTATGGGTCACTGTACTTTGTCACTTTGTCACTGAGGCAAAAACCTGAGAATCAGGAAACAGGCAAACAGTCAAAACCATAGAGCATGTGGATATTTGTGTATTAGCTCAAGTTCAAATCCAAAGACACAGCCATCACACATCAAATATATCTTAGCTGTTTCACTACAGGGAGTTTGGGGGAGAATTGTGTATATTGTATTGCTCAGTGATGAGTTCTTTTAAAGTAGTGTGTGTTTGGTGCAATTTTGTCATGCTGAAACTTTGTGTAACTGTGCAAATTTTATTAAATTGCATTTTAATGAAAAGGTGCTGCTGCATGGCAGCCAAATGTGATTATGTAATTACAGCAAAAGTGAAGCAACAGCAGAGCCACACAACACAGTACGCACGCACACACACACACACACACACACACACACACACACTTCATTTTCATGAGAGAGAGAGAGAGAGAGAGAGAGAGAGATAGAAATAAATGCTGTGACCCTCAAACAAATAAAGGATTAATCATTTTTACACTGTTATTTTTTCCCCTCTTTATCTGTATTACTTGTTTTCTGCCATATCAGCCTTCATTTTTATTTGTTTTCTTTCTATATCAGTCTCTGTATCTTTCTCACTATTTTTTTGTCTTGTTATTATCGCTCCCTCGTTTTCTCTTGTTCTCCTTTTCCCACTATCTCTGTCTCTTTTTCTTTCTCAAGAGATCCTTCTCTCTCCCTAGACCTCTGTTGTATTTTTAATATATAAATGTTCTTTTATGTTTCTCTTTCAGTTCTCTGTCAGACGCTGTCTGTCTTACATTCTTTCATGTCTCTCTCTCTCTCTCTCTCTCTCTCTCTCTCTCCCTCTTGCTCTCTCTGTGTTCCCTACTTTCTCAGTAGCTTCATGTCATATCCAAATCAATTAAACTTTACTTGTATAAATATTTTACTTCAATTTGTCTCTAATAATCAAGCCAGAGGTGACAATATCAAGAAAAATCTATCTGAGATGGTGTGTCTCTTAAGAATCCTTAAGAGGAACCAGACTCAAAGGGGAACCCATCCTGACTGGAGGGACGTCAATATGAAGGTTATCCAAGAAAGATCATCTACAACCATCTTTATGTGTCTGTGGGGTAAGGGTCTGGAATTGAGTCAGGATCACTGGTATCTCTGGAGGAACATGTGCAGCAGAAAGGAGCAGAAGATGTATGGTATGGTGATGTACTACAGTATTTTACTGTAATGCTTTAAGGTAATGCACAGAATGCAAGCAAGGAGTCTGCAAGCAAAAAGCACTATCTATGCCAGCATAAATAAAAGCTTCCTTCAGTCACAGACGCTAACCCAGACACAAGGACACCCGCTTACATAAAGCAGCCAGCCACTTCACTGTTAACTCACCACCATAACCAATTCTTACAGTGGGTTTATGTATGAATTATCAGTGAATTCATCAGCTCAATGTCATTTTCTACATTTAATGCAAATTGAAGGCTTGATGTTTGAGGTTTTTTCATAACTACTTAACTACAAAAAAAATTATTCATAGAAAAAGAATTATCCACCTCCATACCTCCACAACATCATAGCACCTCATCACAACACCACAACATCCAAGAATTTCAGCACCTCCCACCCCAACATCCCAACACTAGAGAACCCCAAAACCTCTAAAAAACAAAAACACCTCCACCTAACATTCAAAAACCAAAACTTTCCATCCCAATGTCCCAACAACATACGCCAAATGCCGCACAAGAAAAATAGACCACAACGTGCTCCTAAACCACTCACTCCAATACCTCAACAATGTTTACCCAAAAACCTCAACATTACAACCTCCACCATTGCAACAGCTCCTCCAACAGCACTACAGTTTAAAACACTCCTACAACCCTTAATACTGCAACACACCAACACCGCATCACCCCAATAATTCTACAGATGTATGTTGTAGTGCAGCTATAGGATTTCAGTCTTGCTTGTTCTTGTAGATGGTCATTTATTTACAGTACAGTAGGTGTATGCATGGTGCCTGGGCAGAAACATTTTCTTTATATTTACAGCATTTGGCAGATGCCAGTATCCAGAGCCACTTACATTTATGTCTTTTGTATATCTGAGCAGTTAAGGGTTAAGGGCCTTGCTCAAGGTCCCAACAATGGCAGCTGGTGGACTTGGGATTTGAACATAGAACCTTTTGATCAGTAGTTCAACACCTTATCCACCTTAACCTTATCAAATTCCACCATTTTATTCTGAATCTGCTATATACAAAATGTTTCTAGTAAGAAAGATTGATGGTATTCTTTGATTTCCAGTTTCAGAGAATAGCTATCTTGGTGAGGGTTATTGCTGTAAGCAGTCTGTGTTTTGTCCCTGCAGAGCAGATGAGGTGATGCCTGCTCTGATGTGTTTAGGCTAAATGATCCTCTGTGTGCTGTTTATGCAGGATGCTTTGAGTAAATTCTTTGTTAAAAAAAAAAAAGTCTTCTGAGTGATGAAAGAGATTCCAGCAGGCTTTTTTTTACTTGGATTTGAATGTGTTATTCAGATCACCAGAAACCCCAACAAACATACGTTTGTTGACCACCCCAAAACTTTTCACCCATACAGCCCATCTCAGTACCTGTACATGCCAAGAAACACACACCCTACCCCAAAACTTCCCACTACAACACCCCTCACCAAAACACAACACCTCATCTCCCACCTCAATAACCATATACCCTCTCAACACCCCCAGTGAACGCTTCACAGACAACCCGAGGAAGCAATATACTATGCAAACAATATTTCCAATAAAGTCTTTCGAAATCGATTGGAAATTGCTCCCTTAGTGAAAAGGTTTGAACCCTGCTTACAGAAAAAATTTAACATTCGGTAGTAAAAAACATGCATCCCAAACCAAACAACAGACTTACAGCTGTACAGCTGATATGTACAACCACAAGACTCTCTTGTCCACCCTCAGGAGTCTTGGGATTTGCGGATCAGCTTGGGAATTGTTCGCTTCCTACCTGGAAGGACGCTCATATCAGTTAACATGGAGGGGAGTGACATCTGCTCCACGCAGACTCTCTGCTGGTGTCCCACAAGGCTCAGTACTTGGTCCTCTTCTTTTCTCCCAGTATACTCACTCTCTTGGTGAAGTTATTTCCTCACATGGGTTCTCTTACCACTGCTACGCTGATGGTACGCAACTTATCTTCTCTTTCCCACCCTCAGATACCAGAAACTTTTGAAACTTTTTCATTGTAACTTTGAACAATGTTTTAAACTTATGGTATCTTAAGTATGTAACCTAGTGAACCAACATGAATGTATCCAATGAGAGAGATTTAAGCACTTATGTACTTCGCTCTGGATAAGGGCATCTGCCAAATGCTGTAAATGTGAATGTAAATTTGTATGTTGCAAACAAAGAGGCCAGTTTCGTAATGTTCTGGTAACCTCATAGGGTACAGCTGCAATGGCCGAGAGGTTAAGGCGTTGGACTCGAAATCCAATGGGGTTTCCCCGCGCAGGTTCGAACCCTGCTTGCAGCGTGAGAAGGTGTTTTAAAGTCCTTCAAAATTCATTAGAAGTTCCTCCCTTAGTAAAAAAGGCCTTAGTTATAACCCCAGTGATTTTTTGTATGCCACAACCAGGTCTTAGTTATAACCCCAGTGATTCTTTGTATGCCACAAACATTTAGTACCAATCTTGGCACAGCCGTAATGGCTGAAAGGTTAAGGTGTTGGACTCAAAGTCCAATGGAAGTCAAGTGAGTTTCCCCATGTAGGTTTGAACCCTGCTTTGAGGAGGTTTGTGATTCCTTCACAGACAACCCAAGGAAGTGATATTCTATGCAAACAATATTTCCAATAAAGTCTTTCAAAATTGATTAGAAGTTGCTCCCTTAGTAAAAAGGTTTAAACCTTGGTCACAGCAGGATTTTAACACTCTGTAGGAAAAAACATGCATCCCAAACCAAACAACTGACTTACAGCTGATATAGTACAAACACACCTGAAATAGTTTTAAACAGCTGTTAATTGTTTAAGGTGTTTAATGCAAAATCTAATCGGGTTTCCCAGCACAGTTTTGAACATTCTTTACAGTGAGAGGAGCAGCTTCAATGCTCTATAAATAAGACGTTGTACCCATAAAACAGATTCTTAGTTGTGGCCTCATAAAAATCAAGCGTAACATTAGTTCTCCATTTCCACCAGTGGATCTCCATATCAAAAGAGCAAAGGCTTGTCATTAAAATTGAATGAGCAGCTGTGATTAACTGTGTAAACAGGTCTTGAACGGGATTTCCCACTGCAAGTTCGAATAGCAAGAGAAGTTTTGGCACCCATTTACCCCAACAAGGGGTCTACTCTGGAACCATTCTGTGCATATCTATTTCTAAGAAAAGGATCTCACCAGTAAAACCGGTTGAGGTCCAGCAGAAGACTCTGAACTACTCTATATTTAGCATCAAATTTATTCTAGTGTAGCAGCAGATACTGTAAGGAAAAAAAAATGAGTTTTGCTGAAACAAAATACCACAGTACAGTACGTCCAAATGAACAATACATATGTGGAGAAGGAAGGAACCAGGAAGAGGAAATACAATCTGCTTAAAATTTACATTATTTAAATGAGTAAAGTTAGGTTTATTAGCCAATAGCTTGGATTGATACTGTGTTTAGATCAAAAACGCATTCTAAGCATTTACAAGTAGCTGTGATGGCCGAGTGGTTAAGGCGTTGGATTTGAAATCCAATGGAATTTCCCACGCAGGTTCGAGCCCTGCTCACAGCGTCAGAGCCTCCAAGGGATGTCATTTAATTGAACAAAATTAGATAAGTATATAAATAAGTTCTCAAAATTCATTAGAAGTTCCTCCCTTAGTAAAAAGGGCCTTAGTTATAACCCCAGTGATTCTTTGTATGCCACAAACAAAATGTCCATTTTAGTACAGTTCAGGTACCACATCTGAGCACAGCTGCTATGGCTGCAAGGTTAAAGTGTTGGAGTTTCCCCATGCAGGTTTGAACGCTATGTAAACACTTCCCAGACAACCCGAGGAACCAATATACTATGTAGGGATGAGCGAGTACAGCATTATCTGTATCTGTATCCGTATCTGTTAACCATATGAATTATCCGTATCTGTATCTGTACTCGGAGTGGGTGGGGCCTAACCCGGAAGTAGGCGGGCTTGTCTTTAAATGGGCGGGGCTTTAACTGTTAATAATTAATTTCTAATGTTTATAACACTAGCTTACTACCTTTATGTTTTACGTTTCAGCCGAGTATCCGGCTCATCTCTAATACTATGCAAACAATATTTCCAGTAAAGTCTTTCAAAATTGATTAGAAATTGCTCCCTTAGTAAAAAGGTTCAAACCCTGCTCACAGAAAAATTTTAACACTCGGGAGGAAAAAACATGCATCCCAAACCAAACAACAGACTTACAGCTGTACAGCATATATGTACAACCACAAGACTCTCTTGTCCACCCTCAGGAGTCTTGGGATTTGCAGATCACCTTGGGAATTGTTCGCTTCCTACCTGGAAGGACGCTCATATCAGTTAACATGGAGGGGAGTGACATCTGCTCCACGCAGACTCTCCACCGGTGTCCCACAAGGCTCAGTACTTGGTCCTCTTCTTTTCTCCCAGTATACTCACTCTCTTGGTGAAGTTATTTCCTCACATGGGTTCTCTTACCACTGCTACGCTCATGATACGCAACTTATCTTCTCTTTCCCACCCTCAGATACCACAGCTTCTGATCGGGCAGAAATATGGCAGAAATATCATCATGGATGACTACTCATCAGTTAACGCTCAATCCTAGCAAAACTAAACTGCTGTTCATCCCAGGTGATTCATCCCCAGGTCATGACCTTGCTATGTCCCTGCACAACGATCTGTTTATCCACAGACTGTTTATGACTCATTGTCAATTGTGATGACATACAGTCACGTCATTCAGCTGCAGGAAGCTATATTCAGTACTAAATTTATTCTAGTGTAGCAGCAGATACTGTAAGGAAAAAAAACTGGGTTTTGCTGAAACAAAATACCACAGTACGTCCAAATGAACAATACATGTGTGGAGAAGGAGGGAAACAGGAAGAGGAAATACAATCTGCTTAAAATTTACATTATTTAAATGAGTAAAGTTAAGTTTACACTGTCGCTGCCCACATGAGCGTTGAAGTCCCCCAGTAGAACAATGGAGTCCCCGGTTGGAGCACTTTCCAGCACCCCTTCCAGAGACGCCAAGAAGGTCGGGTACTCTACACTGCCATTTGGCCCGTAAGCACAAATAACAGTGAGAGACCTATCCCCGACCCGCAGGCGCAGGGAAACGACCCTCTCGTTCACCGGGGTGAACTCCAACACATGGCTGCTGAGCTGGGGGGCTATGAGCAAGCCCACACCAGCCCGCCGCCTCTCACCGCGGGCAACTCCAGAGTAGTAAAGAGTCCAGCCTCTCTCAAGGAGTTGGGTTCCAGAGCCCAAGCTGTGTGTGGAGGCGAGCCCAACTATCTCTAGTCGGTATCTCTCAACCTCCCGCACCAGCTCAGGCTCCTTTCCCCCCAGCGAGGTGACATTCCATGTCCCTAGAGCCAGATTCCGTGTCCGGGGATTGGGTCGCCGAGGCCCCCGCCTTCGACTGCCACCCAATCCACATTGCACCAGCCCCTTACGGTCCCTCCTGCAGGTGGTGGGCCCACAGGAGATCGGCCCCACGTCGCTCCTTCGGGCTGAGCCCGGCCGGGCCCCGTGGGGTAAGACCCGGCCACCAGGCGCTCGCATGCGAGCCCCAACCCCGGGCCTGGCTCCAGAGTGGGGCCCCGGTTGCGCCATACCGGGCGACGTCACGGACCTTGTTTTTAAACCACTCATAAGGGGTATTTGAACCGCTCTTGGTCTGGCCTGTCACCCAGGACCTGTTTGCCTTGGGAGACCCTACCAGGGGCAGAAAGCCCCAGACAACATAGCTCCTAGGATCATTCAGGCACGCAAACCCCTCCACCACAATAAGGTGGCGGTTCGAGGAGGGGTCAAGCTGAAGAAGGAGTCCTATCAAGCCTGGTTGGCTCGGGGGACTCCGGAGGCAGCTGATAGGTACCGGAGGGCCAAGCGAGCTTCAGCCCGGGTGGTTGCGGAGGCAAAAACTCGGGTCTGGGAGGAGTTTGGTGAGGCCATGGAGAAGGACTATCGGTTGGCCTCGAAGAAATTCTGGCAAACCGTCCGGCGCCTCAGGAGGGGGAAGCAGTGCCCTGCTCACACTGTTTACAGTGGGAGTGGGAATCTGCTGACTTCGACTGGGGACATCCTCGGACGGTGGAAGGAGTACTTCGAGGTTCTCCTCAACCCCACCGACATGTCTTCCATTGAGGAAGCAGAGGCCGAGGGCTCGGTTGTGGACTCGTCGATCCCCCAAGCTGAGGTCACTGAGGTAGTTGAGAAGCTCCTCAGTGGCAAGGCACCGGGGGCTGGATGAGATCCGCCCTGAGTACCTCAAGTCTCTGGATGTTGTGGGGCTGTCTTGGTTGACGCGCCTCTGCAACGTCGCATGGAGGCTGGGGACAGTGCCTCTGGACTGGCAGACTGGGGTGGTGGTCCCTCTGTTTAAGAAGGGGGACCGGAGGGTGTGTTCCAACTACAGGGGGATCACACTCCTCAGCCTCCCCGGAAAAGTCTATGCCAGGGTACTGGAGAGGAGAATTCGGCCGATAGTCGAACCTCGGATTCAGGAGGAACAATGCGGGTTTCGTCCCGGTCGTGGAACACTGGACCATCTCTATACCCTCGCCAGGTTGCTGGAGGGTTCATGGGAGTTTGCCCAACCAGTCCACATGTGCTTTGTGGATCTGGAGAAGGCATTCGACTGTGTCCCTCGTGGTGACCTGTGGGGGGTGCTCTGGGAGTATGGGGTCCGGGACCCTCTGCTAAGGGCTGTCCGGTCCCTATATGACCGGAGCAGGAGTTTGGTTCGCATTGCCGGCAGTAAGTCAGACTTGTTCCCGGTGCATGTTGGACTCCGGCAGGGCTGCCCTTTGTCACCGGTCCTGTTCATTATCTATATGGACAGGATTTCTAGGCACAGTCGGGGGCCGGAGGGAGTCCGGTTTGGGGACCACAGGATTTCGTCTATGCTTTTTGCAGACGATGTTGTCCTGTTGGCTTCCTCAAATCAGGACCTTCAGCGTGCACTGGGACGGTTTGCAGCCGAGTGTGAAGCGGCGGGGATGAGAATCAGCACCTCCAAGTCCGAGGCCATGGTTCTCAACCGGAAAAGGTGGCTTGCCCCCTTCAGGTTGGTGGGGAGCTCCTGCCTCAGGTGGAGGAGTTTAAGTATCTTGGGGTCTTGTTCACGAGTGAGGGAAGGATGGGGCGGGAGATCGACAGGCGGATCGGTGCATCTTCTGCAGTGATGCGGTCGATGTACCGGTCTGTTGTGGTGAAGAAGGAGCTGAGCCGCAAGGCGAAGCTCTCTATTTACCAGTCGATCTACGTTCCTACCCTCACCTATGGTCATGAGCTTTGGGTCATGACCGAAAGGACAAGATCCCGGATACAGGCGGCCGAAATGAGTTTCCTCCGCAAGGTGGCTGGGCGCTCCCTTAGAGACAAGGTGAGGAGCTCGGTCACCCGGGAGGAGCTCAGAGTAGAGCCGCTGCTCCTCCACATCGAGAGGAGTCAGCTAAGGTGGCTCGGGCATCTGTTTCGGATGCCTCCTGGACGCCTCCCTGGGGAGGTGTTCCGGGCATGTCCAACCGGGAGGAGGCCCCGGGGAAGACCTAGGACACGCTGGAGGGACTATGTCTCTCGGCTGGCCTGGGAACGCCTCAGTATTCCCCCGGAAGAGCTGGAGGAAGTGTCTGGGGAGAAGGAAGTCTGGGCATCCCTGCTTAGACTGCTGCCCCCGCGACCCGGCCCCGGATAAGCGGTTGAAAATGGATGGATGGATAAGTTTATTAGCCAATAGCTTGGATTGACACTGTGTTTGGATCAAAAACGCATTCTAAGCATTTACAAGTAGCTGTGATGGCCGAGTGGTTAAGGCGTTGGATTTGAAATCCAATGGGATTTCCCGCGCAGGTTCGAACCCTGCTCACAGCGTCAAAGCCTTCAAGGGATGTCATTTAATTGAACAAAATTAGATAAGTATATAAATAAGTTCTCAAAATTCATTAGAAGTTCCTCCCTTAGTCAAAAGGGCCTTAGTTATAACCCCAGTGATTCTTTGTATGCCACAAACAAAATGTCGAGTTTAGTACCGTTCAGGTACCACATCTGAGCACAGCTGCGATGGCTGCAAGGTTAAAGTGTTGGAGTTTACTAGTTACTTCATTTAAAAAATAACTCAATTACTTTGTTGATTACTTACACCAAAAAGTAACACGTTACTGTTAAAAATAACTTTTTAATTACCCTTTTAACACATAATGTTCCCATTAATGCCCTTTTATGCGTTATGGTCTATACAAATCTGTCCCTGGCTAACAGTCCGGTTAAAATCTAGTCGCTGTTGTTTGGCTGGAGGGGCTTGACTCACTTTGAGTGTGTCCACCGACACCGGGTTAGCTTCTAGCTTCGTCAAGGCATGTAGTTACTACCTCCAGATTGGAGTTGCTGTTTATCACAGTAGATAGGACCTTCGAACCAGAAAGACACAGCTTACATTTGACTAAAAGTTTTTTGTCTTTATGCTCAACTAAAGTGAAATAATGAGCATATTTCCACTTTGAGAAACTCGTCTTGCTCTCACCTTGACTCGCCATTACTGCCGCATATAGTTGAATAAACAGAAACATGCCCACAGTGAGGCGTCTTCGTGTTTACAGTGTTTGGCATCCACCAATCCTACAATGCGTCGCTGCTGTAAACAGGTTAGGCTGTAGGCTACACTTCAGCTAAAATTAATTAATTTAAAAAAGTAACGGACAAACACACCGTATGGTAACAGAGTTACTTTAAATAGTAATGCGTTAGAGTATTAGTTACTTTCAAAAGTAACTGCGTTACAGTAACACCTTACTGCCCAACACTGACAATCACACACTCCACCTCAACACCCCAATGTTTCCTACCCCAATAAACACGCAGCCCATCTCAGCATCCCCTACTCCAGTAAACCATCTACCACCTCAATACACAAACACTCCATCTAAGTACCCCAAATTGAATAGTCCACCTCACACCAAACACTCCAAAACTCCATCATGCCTCAACACAACATCCAAACCACCCCACCACAAAGACTCCAGCATACCTCCCCCCACAACAATATTTTGTTTATTTACTGTCAGATTTTTATTTAGCCTAAGGTAATGTCTTTTTTCTCTGACACAAACCAATTAGCATCCCATAATAGTTCATGTAGTGTATCAGCTTCCACCCTGTTGTATTCTTGTATGTCTCTCTATCTGCTGTGCAATATCTCCTGAACATTGGTTTCTTCAAGAAAGCAGAAAGATTGATTATTTAAATTCATAATTAGTCATCTTCAGCGCACCGCCGGGAATCCTTTGATAAATCTCTCTTTGTGTGTTTTCCCACAGATCAAATAACTTGTCACTTCAAAGCATTTTTTTCCTCTGGCCTTTGTGTATTGATTTATTGCATTCACAGATAAACAGAAAACCATTAGCACAAAATGTTCCGTGTGCACCGCCACTGTGTTAAATTTGGCTACTGAATGACTAAGACCCCCCCTTCTGACATCCAATTATCTGCTATTCTACCCCTTTACCATTTATTTAGACTAAAACATCAAGAAACTGTGCAGAAAAAAAACAAATGCATTTAAATGACACGAGAGTGTTTTATTAGAGCGTTTTTGTTTCTGGCACACTCACCTCATCTTTGGGTTCGGGTCGATGAAAAGTTAGCGAGGTTTGTCACGTTACTTGTTTTTTATACAAGGGAGTTTTTTATTAATGCGTATGAGAGAATGAGTCAGACATCTAATCTTAGCCATTACGTTCACTCATCACCTCTTTCACCCTGTCTCCCTCTAATTTCTTTTCATGTGTGTTTAAAGTTCTGAGAAATATTGCAGTTATTAACTTCTGTTGCTAATAATTAAGAAATTCTTTATACCCGAACAGTTTTTTCTGGTGAATAACGACATTATTCAAAGCATTGACGGATTTTTGATAACTGCAGTGACTGGAAATACATTCTCATTCAGTACAATTAAGTACATTTAAGGCTGGCATGATTTTTTTTTAAGGGACAAGTTAATTAACACGGGTAAATACAATATAAACGCTTTTAGGTAAAATGCACTTTCAAAGACAAATTGATCTCAGGAGAAATATCTACTTTGGAATGATCGTTGTAACGGCGAGGACATATGACTTTGTGCAAAATGTAAGAAATTTGAGTCCTTGAAAGATAAATGCTATGTAGACATTAAAAGGACAATGACGCAATGATTCAGAAACAGTCATGAGATCTTGCGTGCCAGTTGACAGCCCTCTGGTCTAGCTGATTGATGTGTTCTGATTTTACACCAGGGGGCCGCATACCCTTTGTGCCCTTATGGCAACATGCTGGTCCCTAGCCTGTGAGGGAGTGACCTTGAGGTCTATTGCTTTTTCCGACAAGGCACCATCCATAAGTGAATATTTTTGTCTCCCCAACAAGCTAGAATCTGTGGAACTCTTGTCAAGGTGAAGACAGTGCGGTTTGGGATCCAGACAAAGACTGTTCATTTACTTGTAAAAGGCTTGTATTTTGAAGCAAAATACCACTGTAGTTACTGCAGTGAGTCCTTACTGTACATCCTAAACAGAAGGCAAAGGCTTTTTTATATGACAGTGAATCTATGACACCCCAGAATACTAACACCACAACAACTACACCCCTAACACCTCAACACCTTCTCCCCAACACCACAGCACACCTATTACAACACCAAAAAACCCCACCAAAACAACCCAACACCCCTTCTTACATTACCCAGGTTTTTTAATACCCCATTACAACACACTTACACTCCAAAATACCAAGACTTTCACCCTAACACAACAATACCACCAAACTACCCCGACAGTCCATAACCCCACCCTAGAAGCCCAACTAAAATACACCCTAACCCAACACCTACACCACAAGGTGCATAAATCAGGTTAAAGAGTTTCCCATATTCTTGCCTTGGTGTCCCAACACTACAAGCACAGTGTAGGTTCTTTAAAGAGGGATCAGATAGTATATTTGCAGTGCATGCTCCAAGCAATGCAGAACTCTTAGCTCCTGTGTCTTAGCTCCTGTGAGTTCATATTAAGATGTAGCTGAGACTTAAACATGGCGGTTCTGCTGCTAGATTATTACCAGCCTAGAAGAAGCTCAAGGATCCAACCGTAAAAAATGTATCTTCATGCTACTCTGACAAAGGATAGGTTGAAAATTACTTAACAATGCTAGCAGCACATAGCCACAAGCACCAAATTGTAGTTTTGGTGGCGGTTTGTTCTGTCCCAAGCCAAGCATCACTCTTATGTTGTATAACATTAAACATGTTTTTCATGGCTTTGGGATAATGCAAATGCAAGGCATAAATAAAACAAGAGGCAGATTGCTTGAGGTAGGTTTTCAAGATAGTCCAATACAATACATCCCTCGACAATGATGGCACGGACTCGGATAACGATTTATCTCTATAAGATTTGTCGAGAGAGGTACATCATCAACGACAGTCAGCAACCCAGCAGATATAGTACATGTTCCCAGGTCACATCAACATCAGATGTCTGTATAAAACATAAAAAACGATGTTTACAACAAGTAAATGTTGATAGGCATGATCATCTGTCACTGTTAACTGCCTACACATGGCTTTTCAATGCCTTTAAAACGAAGGCATTTTTTGACTCATGTTATGTATGCTGTGTGTTTGTGTGGTGGTATTTTTCTGTGTGTTTATGGTTCCATTGGTTTACCAGTCAGTCAGACGTCATCAACAAAGAGGACGCCACCGTTCGTGTAGCCAATCACCTCTTATCAGCCTGTTAAAAATCCTTTGTCCATAAATTTTTTTTTAGTAAACTCAACGTTTTTGTTAAAATCAAGTAAACATACTAGGTTTACTATAGAGGAGAAAGGATTGGACACTGTCATCAGGTTTAATGGCACGAGTCCTGTAGCTCGGATCTTTTTACATGAGATGGATCATTGGTTCCATGAGTTTGGGAACACTGCACATGAGGTGATGTGTATTGTGTACGGTTTGAGTTGGGGATATACTCTATCTGTGCACGTCTATTCCACCACTATTTATGCTTACATAGTTTCAGTTTTCTGTCCTGCACCCTGTTTCCTGGAGAACTATATTTTAGCTTTCAGACAGTAAAATGCTTCGATACGATGGAATGGACATGTCTTTATTCTCTCTCTCTCTCTCTCTCTCTCTCTCTCTCTCTCTCTATGTATATATATTTATATATATATATATATATATATATATATTTTCTTTTTCTCTCTTCCTCTAAGCTGTGATCACTGGAGCGTGCTCTGTATCCACAGGTCAATGAAAGAGGAACTCTCAGTTATGATCACCATGTTCTGTTCATTCTAGCTCTTCCATCAGAGGGGAAAAAAGCCATCCAACAAGATCAGACGAATCATTCAGCCTTATAGACCTTTGAAGAGGGAGTGTTGGAAAAACATATTGTGAGATAAAAATCTACCAATTTGCTGAAGGTATTTTGATGCCTACCCTGAATTTAGTTTAGTAGTATACCTACAATATATAATTGTGTGCAGAAGGTTGCATAGCCCTAGAATAGCACTAGCAAAAGAAGATTTAGTGTGGTATTTTTTTAGAGGTTTATTTTGAAAAGTAACATAAACGGCAGTGAAAATGACCAACCTTGGTGAATGTGATATAAAGATTGTGAAATAGCAAATATGACCAGAATTTTCCTTTCTAAACCAAAGCCTGGAACATAGACAAACATATCAATGGCTAAACACAGAATATATGAAACGATTAACAGTAAGTAACAACCCATTGAACCAGGACTAATACAGATACAACGGAACATAGAAATGTAAAAAAAAAAAAAAAAAAGAATAAAAGGAAATGATGTGAAGAAATTCATAATAGCTTCTCCCTGTAAGATTCATTCATTCATCTTCTACCGCTTATCCGAACTACCTCGGGTCACAGGGAGCCTGTGCCTATCTCAGGCGTCATCGGGCATCAAGGCAGGATACACCCTGGACGGAGTGCCAACCCATCGCAGGGCACACACACACACTCGCATTCACTCACACAATCACACACTAGGGACAATTTTCCAGAGATGCCAATCAACCTACTATGCATGTCTTTGGACCAGAGGAGGAAACCGGAGTACCCGGAGGAACCCCCCCAGGCACGGGGAGAACATGCAAACTCCACACACACAAGGCGGAGGCGGGAATCGAACCCCCAACCCTGGAGGTGTGAGGCGAACGTGCTAACCACTAAGCCACCATGTCCCCCCAATTTCTGAAGTTCTATATATATTTTTTTCTTTACTTGTATCGATAATTCTAATTTTATTTTTATTGTAACATTTAAATTTGATATTTTATTTTATTTTAATTCTATTTTTATTTTCATTGTAACATTTTTTTTCGTATTCTATTTTCTTATTCTACTTTTTTATGACATGGAAACCATTAAAAAGCATTTCATCAAATCATGACAAATAAACTTTTGAATGTCCCTAATTTTGATTCCAAAGTAGGTTCTAAGTGTCTAAGAACACATTGTGGATATTTCTCTGGATCAGTAGATGGCAGTGTTGTCTTATAAAAGTGGTTATAATGGCTTGTTATAACCCCTGCTATTTTTTAAGGGAGATTCTGGGTGATGCATTGATGATGTCATAACACAGAATACACATCAGCATTAATTATTGACCTCATACTGCTCACCTTTAGTCAGTGCTGATTACATCGTCAGAGCTTGTGAATTCATTCGTGCATATTTTGTTGTTTTCTGGATTATAATAATATTAAACCTAGTCGTAAGCAGATATCATCAGGGTCCGAGCACATTTAGCAAATATGAAGAATGCCTTTTATTACACAAGCGGTCCACAGTTACAGCTGTAAACTGTAAAATCTTGAATGAATATTTAATAAGTGGGCCAATCTCTGTTGTTTGCAAATGTCAACAATATTTATAGTGATAATGAGAATTAGAAGCAACGTGAAACCAATTTTGTGACATAGGCCAAAACTCAAAAATATATCCAGTAAATTATGCATATTTTTGTTTTTCAATTTGAGTCAGTGTGGCTCAAGCGGTTAAGGCTCTGGGTTGTTGATTGGAGGATCAGGGTTCAAGCTGCCACTGTTGGGCCATTGAGCAAGGCCCTTAACCCTCACTGCTCCAATGGTGCTGTATCATGGCTGACCCTGGGCTCTGACCCAAACCTTCAAACTATAAGAAGATAAGAATTTCACTGTGCTTTAATGTGACAAGTAAAGGCTTCATCTTCTTCTTCTTCTTCTTCTTCTTCTTCTTCTTCATCTTCTTCTTCTTCTTCTTCTTCTTCTTCTTCTTCTTCTTCTTCTTCTTCGTCCAAAAGGTTCCATTATTATCTTTCATTATCCAGATCTATCTTGTTTTTGTGTGAGGAATATCATGAACAGTGGCCCCCATTGCCGACTTCCTAGTGTGTATACAGAGGAATGTCGTGTTTAATATTTATGACAGTATGTCAGCGTATATAACCTTGTTAAACACCTGCTAAAAGCTGATTGACTGATGACTACATACATATTCATATTAGCACAGATATAAGATAAGATAAGATAAGATAAGATAAGATATACCTTTATTTGTCCCACAATGGGGAAATTTCACTGTTACAGCAGCCAAGAGTAATAAAATGCAAATATATAAAAGAGAATGGAGACATAATATAATATACAGTATGTACAAAACAAAATGTATAAAAAGATGTATATTGCACACAGGTAATATTGCACTTTTTTCAAAATTTCTGTTATTGCACATGTTTAAAATACTTTGTTATTGTTATTGAGTTTGCATGTTCTCCCCGTGCCTCGGGGGTTTCCTCTGGTTTCCTCCCCCGGTCCAAAGACATGCATGGTAGGTTGATTGGCATCTCTGGAAAATTGTCCGTAGTGTGTGAGTGAATGAGAGCGTGTGTGCCCTGTGATGGGTTGGCACTCCGTATCCTGCCTTGATGCCCGATGACGCCTGAGATAGGCACAGGCTCCCCGTGACCTGAGGTAGTTCGGATAAGCGGTAGAAAATGAATGAATGTTATTGTTTATTATTGCAGTGAAACAGTAATAACAGTGTGTATTATGGTGACTGGTTCAGTGGGAGCAGCTTTGATTGTAAAGTCTAATAGCAGCAGGGAGAAAAGAGCGTCTGTATCACTCCTACAGACACTTAGGATGTAACAGTCTGTCACTGAAGGAGCTGCTCAGAGCTGAAACCGTTCCATACAGGGTGTGAGAGTCGTTCTCCAGCAATGATGATAGTTTTGCACCCATCCTCCTTTCTCCCACCTCCTGTACAGTGTCCAGAGGAATCCACAGGACTGAGCTGGCCAGTCTCTTCCTTTCTGCAGTAGAGATGCTGCTACACCAGCATACCACACCATAGAATATGTCTGAGGCCATTACAGAGCAATGAAGCTTCATATGCACTCTTTCAGTGTAAATCAATAGGAATTGTGATTCCTGAGAAAAAGCTCTGCCCTCTAAGACCCCAGACTTTGCATTTGGCCTCACTGGAACAGAACGGTTAAACCTTTATTAGCCTTTACAGGTGTATAAACTACATGCAACCTCAATGAGTTAAAACTCTTTAAATCAGTTAGGGTCATGACAAGAGCTCAGTGAAATGCCTGCTGAAAACCGACTGGCCAACAGTCATCAACGGTCAACGTGGTTTTACGTCATTAGGTCATAATCAAAAATCCACTCACAGATAAGCACGTAGATGGACTATAGCAAATCTGAGCTCGAAAATACTGAGCTGATGTATGATACCTGAGAAACAGTTATCTGGCTATAGTTCCATGCTCTTTGTACGACTTTCTTATGAAGCTTCATGTGAATATATGCAAGCACTCGTGCGTTATAGCTGGTAGTAAATTATTACAATTATTAGAATTGAGTAAATTATTAGAATCTATTCACCTGTGGTGGCCATATCGCATACAAACATGTTTTTGATTATTATTGATTTGTTAAAGAGTCTGACACCAAATTATTGAAGATTGCTGAAAAATCCTATGACTAGTTTGCAAAAGTGGGTTTCGCATATTATGTGCGTAATTAACAAATGTAAGTGGGTGGAGCTACATGGGTTTGAGGGTTTTTTTTGTTTAACAATACCTAAGAAATCAGCGGGGGAAAAATTTGTTTGTATGTTTACAGAGTTGATGATATATGATGAGATATTGTCCATAAAGAAAAGAAGAAAGAAGAAGAAAAATATAAAAATATAAAATAATATTTTATATAATACAAATGACAGTACAGTTATGGATCCAGCACTTGTGGTGCTTAGACCCCTAAAAAAATCCTAACAAAAATGGTCGGAGGAAGAGGGATTCTAAGCATTACATGATTTGCCTCCTATTTCATTCATTCATTCATCTTCTACCGCTTATCCGAACTACCTCGGGTCACGGGGAGCCTGTGCCTATCTCAGGCATCATTGGGCATCAAAGCAGGATACACCCTGGATGGAGTGCCAACCCATCACAGGGCACACACACACACACACACTCTCATTCACTCACGCACTCACACACTACGGACAATTTTCCAGAGATGGCAATCAACCTACCATGCATGTCTTTGGACCAGAGAGGAAACCGGAGTACCCGGAGGAAACCCCTGAGGCACCACTGACCCTGGCGGTGTGAGGCGAACGTGCTAACCACTAAGCCACCGTCCCCCCCCGCCTCCTATTTATTATTATTAAATCAGTTAATGGTATTAAGTTATGAAATCTCAAACGACAATGTTTCGCCATTTTATAGTTCAAGCTATGAAAATACATAGATGTTATAAATGAAATATGTGCATATGCAAAACTAAGGCTATAACCCTAAATATGATAAAGGTGAAGGATTTGCTATGCCTCTTCTCAGTCTCCAGGTCTGGTTTAAAAAAAAAAAAAAAAAAGGATATGATATCTGACAGATTTATAACAGCTGTGAAGAAAAATGAAAAAAGTGTGAGGAGAGGAACATTATAACTCAGAGGATCTGAAAGTGGTTCAGGGGATATGAATGAGGTTTAGAGGTACAAAGGCAAAGGGGGAGAAGGTATTTGTATGCTGTACAGCTCAAACCCTGCTCCAGCATGACAATTCTCCTGTGCACAAAACACAGAGCTCCATGGAGACATGGTGTGTGAAGGTTAAGGTTGGAGTGGATGAACTCCAGGGTCCTGTACAGAGCCCTGACTCTGACTCAACCCCACTGAACACCTTTGGGATAAACTGGAACATTGAATGAACCCCAAACCTTCTCACTCTTACAACATCAGTGTCTCACTAATTTCACTAATGCTCTTATGTCTAAATGAACACAAATCCCCACAACCACATTCCAGCATCTAATAGAAGCAATGAGTATCTATCTATCTATCTATCTATCTATCTATCTATCTATCTATCTATCTATCTATCTATCTATCTATCTATTGGAAGTATGAAAGTGTATGAATGCATTATTCATATTAAACCAATGCAATGTTCAAAATAAATATAGGTCTTGAGCTGTTTTATATTTATAGAGCAGGTGTCACCCCTTAAGAGGGTTGCCAGGTTTGGAATATATAAGTAAATAACAATCAAATAATTAAAGAATGAAAAAATGTCTCCTTTTTCCAACTAGCTAGCTATCAATATTCACACAGGATTCATACATTCACACAAATTAACATTTGCCTATTTTGAGCCCTTTAGCATCGGCTTTGATCAGCTGTTCTCTTTGTGTATTGTTTAATGAAATCGTTGTACGTCATCATCTCGATGAAATATTGCATGCTTTTTCTTTCTGCAGCTGACATACGAATGTCTGATCTGTCACGTCTCAAAGTGAAGCGTCATCTGAAAACTGCCTCTGTGTGTGTGTGTGTGTGTGTGTGTGTGTGTGTGTGTGTGTGTGTGTGTGTAAACAAATCAGAAGTAGGTGTGTGTGGTTTGTTTGCTGCTTGATGACTCAGTGTGGAGGCATCGTGTTTGTGTTAATCAGCCAGCTTTTAGAAATGCACTTCTGTTCTGTTTTTAATTTCACCAAAGTGCAGGAGGAAATAAGGAAATGCATCTCAGGAATGCAGAGTATACACCAATATTTTTGTCAACTAAAAGCTTTTTTTCTCATAATAACTCAAATGCAAAGTAAGCAGACAAAGAAAGTGACATATAATAAAAATAATAGTCACAATGAATTTCAGAATTCAGGGCTGGTTAAGAAATAATGGTGGTCGGGTTAAATGTGTATAAAAATCTGATTCAAATGAATTATATTTAATAATAATAATATTACTACTACTACTACTAATAATAATAATAATATTATTAATACAGTGATACCTCGAGATACGAGTTTAATTCGTTCCGTGACTTTGCTCGTATCTTAAATTGCTCGTAACTCAAAGCAATTTTCCCCATTTAAATTAATTGAAATCCCATTAATCCGTTCCAGCTCGCAAAATTCCACTCCAGTTGTTTTGTTTGTGTTTTGAATATGAAAAATGTACAGTACCTGTATTTATAAATGACAAACGTTGTATAAAAACATACAGTAATAAAAGAGAAAGTTAAAAAAATAAACTGGTTTTACTTTACGGAAGATGCGCAAGGTTGAGGGAGGAGTAAACAGGCGGAGGAGTTAGGAGGAATTACACTTTCACTTTCGTTCACTTACTCGCACTCTTAATGCTACTTTACACTTAAATGGAACTTAACTAGTTCTTCATTTAGAGCGGGGAGAGCAGCAACTAGAAAATAGAATAGACCCCCGTATAACAGAACCATTAATCATGCATAGAGTTACAAATAGGAAAGGAAAATAATAAATGAATAAATGGATAAATAAATAATTAAATAATTAGAGAGAGAGAGGGAGAGAGAGAGAAAAATATGTGGAGATTTATGACGTAAACTGGTACAACGAACACAGGTTCCGGCATGGTGGAGTCGGGGTTGGAGGAGGGAGTTTAGATCACAGCAGCAGCGAAGCGCTAGAGCGGCTCAATGAATGGGAATTTAAATGGTCGGGTAATATGGATGTCGTAACCGGATTGGTGCGCGTCGTGGACAGCTGATTAACAGCTGATGCACGCTTGACGACGTGGCCTGCCAGAACTAACGCGATGCTTGATTTCTCTTAACTTAACTGAACTTAATTGCTACAATTTCTGTTTTCCTTACATTAATTTTGTGTAATTTTCTTCATCGCTTTTCTCTTCACTTGTTTTTGCCTTTTTTGTCACTCTTTCCTCACTAACATCTGCCGGTCGTTTTGATAAAAACCTGTCCAGTCGTCATATCAGATGCGGTGTAGTCGCACAAGTTAAAAATTTTTTAACGGATCCAACACTCAAAACGGATACGAAAATTACGGATCCGCAGATGGTCGGCACCTCACCTTTGCGACTCTCCATAGGAAATGAATGACTTCCGGTTTATCGGCCGTCGTTTGTCGAGTTTGACGTCGACGTTGGAAGCTGAGGCGGGGGAAACAGAGCACACGTGGTTGTTGGGGATCTTTGTTTCGGTGGCTCGGATGCTCGTATCTCAAAAATTTGTTCGTATCTCAAGGCAAAAATTTGGTCGAATCACAGCTCGTATCTCAAAAAATTCGTATGTCAAAGCACTCGTATCTCGAGGTATCAATGTAATAATAAAAACAGGCAGACAGGCAGATTTATGTACCTGAAAATACCATGAAAACATGAAAGTTATGGGATCATAAGAAGCTTAATCTTATGATACATGTGTTTAATTTACCAAAGTGTTAAACGTGATTTAATTATTTTCACCTCATAGGCTCCAGAATATCTTCACACTCTGTATGAGTAGTTCAGTGTCTCAAATGTTTTCTGATATAGTTTATGACAACACATAGAAATGCACAAGAACAACTTTCTTCTTCTTCTTCTTCTTCTTCTTCTACTGTTATCTTTTCCAGCGAATCATCAGTTTCCACCTAACTCTATCCTCATCATCCTCTACTCTCGCACCAATTACCTTCATGTCCTCATTTAACACATCCATATATCTCCTCTTTGTCCTTCCTCTTGACCTCTTACCTGCAGCTCCATCTCCATCCTTCTACCAATATAACCATCTCCCTCCTCTGTACATGTCCAAACCATCTCAATCTATCCTCTCTGACCTTGTCCCCAAAACAGCCAACCTGAGCTGACCCTCTGATGTGCTCCTTCCTAATCCTGTCCATCCTCGTCACTCTTAAAGAGAACCTGAACATCCTCATCTCTGACACAGCATTGCTTTTTTTTTTTTCTTTTTGCACACGCTGTCTCACATTTCATTCAATTGCTGTTTTGCACAATACTTTACAATACCTCAGGTAACTGCTGCTATAACACTGTGTTCATTCCAGTATTACTGCACATGCAATATTGTTTGAACATACAGTATTTACACTGGTCAGCGCTGTTTCTGTTCATTGTCTTTTGTGTATTGTCTTGTTTTTTTTTTTTTGTTTGCACTGTCTTTTGTCCCGCACTGTCTTGTTTACCTTGTTTGTCTTTTGTCTTGCACTGTTTGCACCAGGTCACACAGTTGCACTTTATGTAGAGTATCTTTGTTCTATGTAGCATCATGGTAGCGGAGAAACGTTGTCTCATTTCACTGTGTACTGCAACAGCTATATATGCTTAAAATGACAATAAAAGCTTCTTAACTTGACTTGGTCTCACTAGAGAGAGATAATCACAATCAGGTTTATTGGCTAAGTGTGCTGATGCTAACACACACAAGGAATTTGGTTCCAGCTGTTTGTGACTCTCAAAAGTATAGACATAAATAACACTATACTATACATTTAGCTTGGACTATACAAGACAAAACACACAAGACAAGACAAAACAGAACAGACAAGACAATACAAAACAGACAAGACAAAACAAAACATACAAGACAGGACAATACAAAACAGAAAAGACAAGACAAAACAGACAAGACAAAACAAAACATACAAGACAGGACAATACAAAACAGACAAGACAAGACAAAACAGACAAGACAAGACAAAACAGACAAGACAAAACAAAACATACAAGACAAGACAAAACAGACGACGAGATACAATACAGACAGCATGAGTATTAAATATCAATACAGAATATATGACTGATCAGTTATGTACAACATACATAAAGTGTGAGTGTGCATGGTAGTGCAAATAACAATATCGTGTAACATTATGCTTTTTGTACAATATACCGCAGCAGTAGTGTGTGTAACATGTACAGATGATGTGATGACTGACAGTTATGATAATGCAGCACTTATAGATATGAAGCAGGGAATATAATTATAATGGTGAGTTGTTAATCAGGGTGATTGTCTGTGGAAATGAACTGTTCCTGTAAATCTTTGTACAGTAAACATGTATAATGTGACTGCATTTGGTAAAGTAACGCGAGCTGTTTTGTGTATTCTGCACTTTTTAGTGTTTCTGACTAACTAGTATACTTGAACCAAAAGCGTTTCGCCTTTTTTTTTTTTTTTTTGAGGTACCTCGCCGGCTTCCGTAGCACCACTTCCGTAGCAGAACAGAAAGGAAGAAAGATGGCGGCGGAAAACGAAGCGGTTGTGGATTTGAATTCGCCTTTAAAAGACGAGGTACTGTGCCTGGGTATCGGGTTTTATCGGTTATATATCGTGAACGGGATACTAACGGCTCGTAGAGGTGTTAAATAATCTGTTAAAGTTGCTGCATGGTGTTGTTATGGGCCTTTGGCTAGTTAGCATTGAGCTAACACGCACGCGCACAGTGGGGATAATGGCGTCTAAGAAAGATCACTTTTTAGTAGAGTTTTAAATGTTTACATTGAATCGGCCACCTTTTATTGTTTTAGGTTAAATTTAGTTTATTGATTGTTTTGATATAAAGTACCGATATTACAAAGTTATAGCATTCGGATGATAGGATTAGCATTTAGCATTTAGCCTTAAAACAACATGTTTATCTGAGAATTATCTTTTGCTCAACTTCTTACCAGTTTGTGAGCGTTTGTATGTCTATTATTATTATTATTATTATTATTACTCATACTATACACATTTCCCTGTATCACATGTGCACACTGTTGTACAGCACTGATTACTGACCCTGACTGTATTACATACTGAAGCTTGTCCAACTTCTCTGGGGAAAGTAGTTAAGGGGATGTTGTAGTGATTAAGGTGTTGGACTACTGACCAGAAGGTCATGGGTTCGAATCCAGTGACGTGGTTAAGGTGTTGGACTAGTGCAGGGCTCTTAAGTTTTGAAGACAGGCAAGAGTGACATTTCCAACCTCCCAGCAAACCCCCCACCCACCACCACACCAAAAAACAAACTGTTTCACCAGGATTGATGGTGATGAGTTATTGGTCATTGAGATGAAATGGTGATGAGTGAGTGGTTGTGAGGAACACATTTGAAGAGTAATTGGCATTTGGAAATAACGATGTTGAGTGATTGGGCTTGATGGTGATTTCTGTTTGGAACTTATGGTGATGAGTTATTGGTCACGAGAGATAACGGTGTTAAGCGAGTGGTTGTTTGAAACAATGGTGATCAGTAATTGGCATTTGGGAATAATGGTGATGAACGATAGGTCGTAACTGGTGGTGATCACAGCTAGGGTTGCAAAATTCCGGGAATTTTCAAGGCTGGAAACTTTCCATGGGAATTAACGGGAATATATGGAAGTAAACTGGGAATTTAAAAAAAATGCAGAGTTGCCTATAACAAGGAACTTAAATGTAGTTAAAAAAAATCTTGCAGCATAATTTTGTTTAAAACAACAAGATTTAATGCAATTTAAGTTGACTTGTACCCTGCGTTCCTCAGTCACTTGCACACAGCACACTGTTTACTGGAGGGCCATCGAGGCCAAACCCCCTGCATGTACGTGCATTCTTCCATAACATGCACAGTAACACTTTATTTTAGGGTCATTTAACTTGTTGCTTATTAGCATGAATATTAATAGAATATTGGCTATTTATTAGTACTTATTAAGCACGTATTAATGCCTTATTCTGCATTACCTTATTCTACATTCTTAATGGTGCCCAATACCTAAACTTAATAACTACCTTACTAACTCTTATTAAGCAGTAAATTAGGAGTGTTACCACATGCAGATAATTTGATGACCCTTCCCCATGCACTCGAGAAAAAATGCTTCATTTTACATTTTGATCGGGACTTTTTTTTTTAGAAGGGCAAGGGTGGGGGATGCTTTAATTTTACAGCAATCATAGGGAAATATGTTTATTACAATTAAGTTTATTATGTTTATTACAATCATAATAATGTTTATTATGCTTTTGCATTACTCAATGAAATAATCAAAGTTCTACTTACAATTAAATCAGTCAAGACGTCATTTTAAAAATTTGTATTACCTTGCATGCATGTCAGCTTATGACCAAACAAAATGTTTGTTTGTATATGATGTAGTTTATATACATTTCCCTATATTTCCAAATAATTTCCATAAATTCCTGTAACTTCCCATAAATTCCCTTAAATATCCATAAATTCCCGTAATGTTTCCAATTTGGAATATTTCCAAAATTCCCCAGATTAAGTTCCAGTGGAAAGTTTCCGGAAATTTACCGGAAACTTTCCGCCCCTTTGCAACCCTAATCACAGCACATGTGATGTACACCGGACAGTGGTATCATATTTTATATATACAATTGATAACGCTAAATGGGTTTTAAAGTTTGCTAAATCTTGCAACAAAGCCCATAAGTCATGAACAGTGCATCTGGACCACAGTCTGCCTATTTAAGAGCACTGTGACCAAACACATCAGACTGAACCCAGCACTTACAAAATACTGCATCAGAACTGACTTTACCTCTCTCTCTTTTTTTTGTTTAACCTCCTTTATGTCCATGTTCTTTGTTTCTCCAGCACTCCAGTCCCAGCGGAACCCGTGATCCTGAGAGGACAACAAGGAGCTCCAGCTCTTCAAGTGACAGTGACAGTGATGGAGACAAGCGCTTGAGGAGCAGGGGTAGAGATGTGCTCAGATTCTTTACTTACTTACTTTAATGACTAAAACTTCTGAAGCCAAATTTGTTTGTTTGGTTTGTTCAAACTCAAAGCATTAGACAGCTATGAGAATATAGGATATGGCTCTTCTATATATTCTAATTCTAACAATTATTTTGTATGTTGTAGCTATACAGAATGCGCAAACATTACAGAACGGGAAGCGATGTTTTAAACGTGCTTTTCAACATGTAGTTACAGTAAAAGTGCGCTGTGCCGAACGACGACAGAGTAAACGATTCTTTATGGAATCTTCAGGGATCTGTATGATCTGTTCATCAGCTAGAACGAGTTTGTTTGTATCATCATTGTCATCATTCCTTCAGTCTTGTGAGACTTGTTCTGCAATCTGCTGGGTTGTTCATCAGGGTCGACTTTTGCTCTCACAGCAGACACCTGTGTCATTTCTTAGTTGCTCCTGATTACATTACTCTTCCTCCGACACGTGATTCCTCCTGACGCTTTATGAGGTTTCCACTCTGACTCGTACCACCACTGTTGGTGACACTCGTCAAATAATCTCTCACAGCAGGACCATGTTATCAAGTGATGTCAGTCAGATGAGATACCAATCAAATGCGGCATGCTGCGAATCATTACGGTAGGCACCGAATCGAATGTAGGAGGTAGTGAGTCAAATGCAATAGATACTGAATCAAATACAGTATATTCTGAATCCAATCCAGCAGCATATACAAAATTGAATGCAGGAAGTAGTGAGTCAAATGCAATAGATACTGAATCGAATGCAGCAGCATGTACAGAATTGAATGCAGGAGGTAGAGTCAAATGCAATAGATACTGAATCGAATGCAGCAGCATGTACAGAATTGAATGCAGGAGGTAGAGTCAAATGCAATATATACTGAATCGAATGCAGCAGCATGTACAGAATGCGGTAGGCACCAAATCAAATGTAGTAGGTATCGTCACAGTACGTGATTTCAGACTCATGCTCATATCTTGTCTGTCTTTCAAGCTCTGTTCCATTTCAACAAGACAAACACAAATGAATTTGATTAGCAGAAACTCTCACTATCTAATGGTCTCTGACAATGAATGAAGTTTGCTTCATTTTCAAGGTTTTCTTGGAAAACCTTCTGTCATGTATCGTAGAAATCCCTGCGAGAATGCCGATATGATCTTCTGGCATATCGCCCACACTCTTCTGGTGTCTCCCGACCTCTAGTTTCTCTGATCCTGATAGTCTTCTGGATCTGTTCCCTCAGTCAAAGCAAGCAAAATGTCGTTCGTATTTTTACGCTATGCCTACTCTAAGCTTTCTACTTTATACTATAGCTCCTTAAATCTCAGACGTTTAGGGTGATATCGGGTCCGTCATCCATTAAACCTGGTCATAATTTACGGTGACTCTGTCCCAAAAGAGCAGCGAAGCCTATAAATAAAGGTGTAAATCAGTGTCTCGGGTTTGTGTATGCGAGTGTCCGTTGTTAACATGTTATTCCTCCCCTACTCTGTTCATTACAGCATAAGGTGCTTCTATTCTGTTAAATACGGTACGGTGTGCCGGAGGTTTTTCAGCGCATGTGCAGCGCGGGTTGTTCAGTGTTTGTGAGTGACGGTGATGCCTGACACTGGAATAAAGTTGTGTAGACAATAAACGTCGTGTTTTTTCCAAATAACATCCGTGTGTTGGCGATTTCTTCCCAGCAGAAACGTTTTGCTCTTCATCACTATTTCATGCGGCTCTTTATGCGCCTCGGCTCAGAGTAACTGACCTTTCGCCGCTGTTCCAGGAACCTTCCTGCCTTTTCAGCTTCAAGACCATCTTCACCAGCCACCTGCAGTGTGTTTGCTCTTCCTCTGCAGCGTGCATCTTTTAAATTAAACCCACCAGCTCTTCAGGAAGGTGGATTATTTTTAACGAAGCTGCTTGTGCTCCTTGGTAACGCTCCCCAGCTGTGTTAGTAGACGTTTTTATGTTAATCATCTGGAAGACAGCGTGTAATCGTGTCCTCATGTGCAAATTGCCTGAACAGTCGGGTTGCATGCAGTAGGAAAGCGAGGGAAAAATACAGAAAAGAGGACAAACTGGTGGTCTTGTAATTTATGACCTGTTGAGTTAGAAATATTCATTGCCAATATTCTAGAATAGGAGGTGGATTCGATGTTCTAGTTCATCCCAAAGGTGTTCAGTGGGGTTGAGTCAGAGTCAGGGCCCTGTACAGGACACTTAAGTTCTTCTGCGCCGACCTTCACCTTTACATCTTCACCACACGTCTTGTTCGAGCTCAGAAGCTTTATGCATTGGAGCATTGTCATGCTGGAACAGTGTTTGAGCCTCTTAGTACCAGTCTGAAGGGAAATTGTGTTCTACCCAAATTAGGGATGCACTGAATATTCGGCCACGGAAAATATTCCTCGGCTGAAAGACTTTGATCACCGAAACAACACGGCCGAAACGGTTTGTTGTGATGACGCGAACAGAAACCACGGCCTGCACGTGCTTGTCTGAAGCAACATGTCTGCGGTGTGGACGTATTTCAGTATATCTGAGAAAGACCCACGGATGGCACGCAAGTACTTGTCTGCTCCGTGCACAAGCACTGACAGCGAGAGACTGTTCAGTGCAGCAGCCCATGTTCTCGATGAGAAGAGGAACAGACTTCACTGTGATAAAGCAGAGAAGCTACTCTTCATCAAGAAAAACCTGCCACTTTACCTCAAGAAGTAGAATGGGCTTGTCTAGTGTTTAAATATTTATTATCCACTTTGCACATCTGCAATTCTTGGTGCATTTGTTGTTGTTAAAGTTCTACAGTTAACATATGGGCTATGGCAGTCTTTGTTTTGATACACTATTATGTTGTAGGCCTACAGTGAAAATATTGTTGTATCTTTAAGCAGTTGCACTTGTTCTGAATGGACTTATATTTAGATTTTAAATTAAACTAGATTTGTAAAGTTCGTCGCGACAAACTTTGATGTTGGCTTTGACAAGGCAAGTATTCGCAAAGGCAGGTGCTTTTTAGAGGCGAGTGGACATAAGGGTCAGTGTTACTTTTGGAAGCAAGTGGACAGAAAGATAGGGTGCCAAAACATTTGGAGGCAAGTGGAGACGAGCATGTGTCGTCAGTCGAATACTCCTGAGGAAGTTCCCCTCATTGGGCTGAGTGTTTTGATATGTCACATGTTCATGTTGTGCTAATTTTTGATTTTCACGTGACATCACGTGACGTCATCAGAATACACATGAGGAAGTTCCTCTCATTGTTGTGAGTGTTTTGATATGTCACATGTCCATGTTGTAAAAAGTTTTTTGATTTTGCATATATTGGGGCTGCGGCACAACCGAAAGGCCAGTCGGTACGCCAATTTAAACCTTTGTTCACAGTATCACCCTAAAGGAGCTGGCCGAGTTTGGTGTAGCTAGCTCAAAAGCTTGCCGAGTTATAAACCTCCAAAATTTATAATGGGAGTCTATGGGAAAAAAGGCCACTTTGAGACCCAGTACCGGTACTCGGATCACTTAGAAAAGTAATGGCAACAAACTTCAGACCAGGGTCTACAACATATCCGAATTTGGTGCATGTGGCTCGAAAGCCCTAGGCCGCATTAAATTTTATAAATTTTTGTCTAAGCTTAAATAGGAAAACAGAATGTTGGCTTCTACAAAGCTACATAATTATGTTGGCTTTGTAGAAGCCAACTTCTGAAATCCGTTATAAGCTTATTATTATTATTAGGGCCTGAGCACCGAATGGTGCGAAGCCCTATTGTTTTTCCTCGGGAGTATTATTTTTTTTTTTTTTTTTTTTTTTTTTTTTTTTTTTTTTTTTTTATTTTTTCCCACACATTGGCCAATTGGGGTCCCTTAACATGCTCGAAAACTCTTGAAATTTGGCACACACGTCAGAGTCGCGCGACACTAGGATTGGACAAAGGTTGGAATACGGGCGTGGCAGGGGGGCTCTGTAGCGCCCCCTGTAATGCAAAAACAAACATTGGTGCACAGATCGGGCAATTATGTACGCACATGTACGAGAGTTGGTACGCATATAGATCTCATCGACCCGAACAACTTTCGCGCTCTAAACTATGAGCTCCGCCCAACAGGAAGTCGGCCATTTTGGATTGTTTTATAAGTGCATGCGGTGAACTTTTAAATACTCCTCCTAGGGAATTCATGCGATTGACATCAAACGTTGTGAACATGATGCCAAGACATTGCACTTGCTAAATTGCGAAGGGATTTTTGATATCTCGAACGGTGCTGCCATGGCGAGGCGACAAAGTTATGGCGAATTCAGAGAAACAGGAAGTGTCTAATATCTAAAGCAAAAAATATCTTATTGGGATGACACGCGGTGTGTATGTTCGGCCAAGGATTCCGATCGCATCGATGTGCTTATTGTGAATCTCGGACATAGCGCCACCAACAGGCGCCAGGAAGTGTGTCAGTCACAACAGTTGCATGTGGTGAACTTTTAAATACTCCTCCTAGGGAATTCATGCGATTGACACCAAAAGTGGTGAACATGATGCCAAGACATTGCACTTGCTAAATTGCGAAGGGATTTTTGATATCTCGAACGGTGCTGCCATGGCGAGGCGACAAAGTTATGGCGAATTCAGAGAAACAGAAAGTGTCTAATATCTAAAGCAAAAAATGTCTTATTGTGATGACACGCGGTGTGTATGTTCGGCCAAGGATTCCGATCGCATCGATGTGCTTATTGTGAGTCCCGGGTATAGCGCCACCAACAGGCCCCAGGAAGTGTGTCAGTCACAAAGGTGGATTTTTTCACAGTTGCATGCAATGAACTTTTAAATACTCCTCCTAGAGGATTCATGCGATTGACACCAAAAGTGGTGAACATGATGCCGAGACATTGCACTTGCTAAATTGCGAAGTGAGTTTCGATATCTCGAACGGTGCTGCCATGGCGAGGCGACAAAATTATGGCGAATTCAGAGAAACAGAAAGTGTCTAATATCTAAAGCAAAAAATGTCTTATTGTGATGACACGCGGTGTGTATGTTCGGCCAAGGATTCCGATCGCATCTATGTGCTTATTGTGAGTCCCAGGTATAGCGCCACCAACAGGCCCCAGGAAGTGTGTCAGTCACAAAGGTGGATTTTTTGTCAGCTTCATGCAGTAAACTTTTAAATACTCCTCCTAGGGGATTCATGCAATTGAGACCAGACTTGGCCAACATGGTGCAGAGATATTGCAGATGCGAAATTGCGAACGGATTTTTGATATCTCAAACACTGTTCTCATGGTAACGTGTCAAACTTTACTTTCTTTTTCAGGCATATTTAAGTCTTTTGGCGTGCTTAGATTAACTTGAAATTTGACACATACATCACATTTGTCGGCTGTTAAGTGTGGACAAAAAGGTCAGACAAAGGTGTGTCTCTTAAGTGGCTCACTAGCGCCCCCGTTTGTCTAAAATGTGGGGTTTCATTTACCTACAGTCCCCAAATGGGTCAGTAACAACATAAAATAGTCCACTGATATTTACCCACTTGATGCACTTGCCCACCGTGCATTGTTTTCTGGAAGGCACCGTATAGCGATGAACAAACGTGCGAAGGCCCGTCATCGCTGCTTGCAGCTATATTTATTATTATTATTATTATTATTATTATTATTATTATTATTATGTTGGCTTTGTAGAAGCCAACATTCTGTTTTCCTATTTAAGCTTAGACAAAAATTTATCAAGAGTAACTCCTCCTAGGGCTTTCAAGCCACATGCACCAAATTTGGATATGTTGTAGACCCTGTTCTGAAGTTTTTATGTTGGCTTTGTAGAAGCCAACATTCTGATTTCCTTTATAAGCTTATTATTATTATTAGGGCCTGAGCACCGAATGGTGCGAAGCCCTATTGTTTTTCCTCGGGTTTTTTTTTTTTTTTTTTTTTTTTTTTTTTTTTTTTCCCCACACATTGGCCAATTGGGGTCCCTTAACATGCTCGAAAACTCTTGAAATTTGGCACACACGTCAGAGTCGCGCGACACTAGGATTGGACAAAGGTTGGAATACGGGCGTGGCAGGGGGGCTCTGTAGCGCCCCCTGTAATGCAAAAACAAACATTGGTGCACAGATCGGGCAATTATGTACGCACATGTACGAGAGTTGGTACGCATATAGATCTCATCGACCCGAACAACTTTCGCGCTCTAAACTATGAGCTCCGCCCAACAGGAAGTCGGCCATTTTGGATTGTTTTATAAGTGCATGCGGTGAACTTTTAAATACTCCTCCTAGGGAATTCATGCGATTGACATCAAACGTTGTGAACATGATGCCAAGACATTGCACTTGCTAAATTGCGAAGGGATTTTTGATATCTCGAACGGTGCTGCCATGGCGAGGCGACAAAGTTATGGCGAATTCAGAGAAACAGGAAGTGTCTAATATCTAAAGCAAAAAATGTCTTATTGGGATGACACGCGGTGTGTATGTTCGGCCAAGGATTCCGATCGCATCGATGTGCTTATTGTGAATCTCGGACATAGCGCCACCAACAGGCGCCAGGAAGTGTGTCAGTCACAACAGTTGCATGTGGTGAACTTTTAAATACTCCTCCTAGGGAATTCATGCGATTGACACCAAAAGTGGTGAACATGATGCCAAGACATTGCACTTGCTAAATTGCGAAGGGATTTTTGATATCTCGAACGGTGCTGCCATGGCGAGGCGACAAAGTTATGGCGAATTCAGAGAAACAGAAAGTGTCTAATATCTAAAGCAAAAAATGTCTTATTGTGATGACACGCGGTGTGTATGTTCGGCCAAGGATTCCGATCGCATCGATGTGCTTATTGTGAGTCCCGGGTATAGCGCCACCAACAGGCCCCAGGAAGTGTGTCAGTCACAAAGGTGGATTTTTTCACAGTTGCATGCAATGAACTTTTAAATACTCCTCCTAGAGGATTCATGCGATTGACACCAAAAGTGGTGAACATGATGCCGAGACATTGCACTTGCTAAATTGCGAAGTGAGTTTCGATATCTCGAACGGTGCTGCCATGGCGAGGCGACAAAATTATGGCGAATTCAGAGAAACAGAAAGTGTCTAATATCTAAAGCAAAAAATGTCTTATTGTGATGACACGCGGTGTGTATGTTCGGCCAAGGATTCCGATCGCATCTATGTGCTTATTGTGAGTCCCAGGTATAGCGCCACCAACAGGCCCCAGGAAGTGTGTCAGTCACAAAGGTGGATTTTTTGTCAGCTTCATGCAGTAAACTTTTAAATACTCCTCCTAGGGGATTCATGCAATTGAGACCAGACTTGGCCAACATGGTGCAGAGATATTGCAGATGCGAAATTGCGAACGGATTTTTGATATCTCAAACACTGTTCTCATGGTAACGTGTCAAACTTTACTTTCTTTTTCAGGCATATTTAAGTCTTTTGGCGTGCTTAGATTAACTTGAAATTTGACACATACATCACATTTGTCGGCTGTTAAGTGTGGACAAAAAGGTCAGACAAAGGTGTGTCTCTTAAGTGGCTCACTAGCGCCCCCGTTTGTCTAAAATGTGGGGTTTCATTTACCTACAGTCCCCAAATGGGTCAGTAACAACATAAAATAGTCCACTGATATTTACCCACTTGATGCACTTGCCCACCGTGCATTGTTTTCTGGAAGGCACCGTATAGCGATGAACAAACGTGCGAAGGCCCGTCATCGCTGCTTGCAGCTATATTTATTATTATTATTATTATATTTTCTTCTTAGCCACAAATTTATCAAGAGTAACTCGTCCTAGGGCTTCCGAGCCACATGCACCAAATTCGGATATGTCGTAGACCCTGGTCTGAAGTTTGTTGCTATTACTTTTCTAAGCGATCGGAATTCCGGCATTCCCGGTACGGAAGCTCAAAGTGGCCTATTTTCGTATCCACTTCCATTATAAATTTTGGAGGTTTATAACTCGGCAAGTTTTCGAGCGATTTACACCAAACTCGGACAGGTTCTTCAGGACGTTACTCCGGACAAAGTTCCGGACTCGGCGTTCCGATGGAACTTTCGGTTTTCCCGTAGTCGACGATGGAACGTCCCATAGACTTGAATGGGGAATTCCTAAAATTCCTCTAAGCTTTCACACACGCAGCGTGCGCAGAGCTCAGGCACGGCTTCTCTCCTGTGTTCTATGCAGTATAATAATAAGTAGAATCCCATAATGACTGCAGTATTGACATGAAATGTCCAAACCCTCAGTAGACACTTTTTGCCAAAAGTATTGGCACCCCACCGGGTATACTGGTGACGTCACGTGTAGCCCCGCCCCCAGAATAAGCGAAATCAAAAATTTGCACAACATGGACATGTGACATATGCAAACACTCAGCACAATGAGGGGAACTGCCCCACGTGTATTTTGGTCACGTGACGTCACGTGTAGCCCCGCCCCCAAAATAAGCGAAATCAAAAATGATCACAACATGGACATGTCATATATCAAAACACTCAGCCCAATGAGGGGAAGTGCCTCACGTGTGTTATGGTCACGTCACGTCACGTGTCATCACGTGTCGTCACGTGAAAATAAAAAATTAGCACAACATGGACATGTGACATATCAAAACACTCAGCACAATGAGGGGAACTGCCCCACGTGTATTCGGATCACGTCACATGCTCATGTCCGCTTGCCTCCAAAAGTATTGGCACCCTAGCGGTCCAGTAGCTTTCACAATCTTTCTGTCCACTTGCCTCCAAAAATAACACTGACCCTTATGTCCACTCGCCTCCAAAAAGCACCGGCCTTTGCGAATACTTGCACCGTCAAAGCCAACATCAAAGTTTGTCTCGACGAACTTTACAAATCTAGTTATTATTATTCTTCTTAGCCACAAATTTATCAAGAGTAACTCGTCCTAGGGCTTTCGAGCCACATGCACCAAATTCGGATATGTCGTAGACCCTGGTCTGAAGTTTGTTGCTACTACTTTTCTAAGCGATCGGAATTCCGGCATTCCCGGTACGGAAGCTCAAAGTGGTCTTTTTTCGTATCCACTTCCATTATAAACTTTGGAGGTTTATAACTCAGCAAGTATTCGAGCGATTTACACCAAACTCGGACAGGTTCTTTAGGACGTTACTCCAGGACGAAGTTTTTGTCTCGGCGTTCCGACGGAACTTTCGGTTTTCCCGTAGTCGACGATGGAACGTCCCATAGACTTGAATGGGGAATTCCTAAAATTCCTCTAAGCTTTCACACACGCAGCGTGCGCAGAGCTCAGGCACGGCTTCTCTCCTGTGTTCTATGCAGTGTAATAATAAGTAGAATCCCATAATGACTGCAGTATTGACATGAAATGTCCAAACCCTCAGTAGCCACTTTTTGCCAAAAGTATTGGCACCCCACCGGGTATACTGGTGACGTCACGTGTAGCCCCGCCCCCAGAATAAGCGAAATCAAAAATGAGCACAATATGGACATGTCATATATCAAAACACTCAGCCCAATGAGGGGAAGTGCCTCACGTGTATTTTGGTCACGTCACGTGATGTCACGTGTATAGCCCCGCCCCCAAAATAAGCGAAATCCAAAATTTGCACAATATGGACATGTGACATATCAAAGCACTCAGCACAATGAGGGGAACTGCCCCATGTGTATTTTGGTCATGTGACGTCACGTGTAGCCCCACCCCCAAAATAAGCGAAATAAAAAATTTGCACAACATGGACATGTGACATATCAAAACACTCAGCACAATGAGGGGAACTGCCTCATGGGTATTCGGATCACGTCACGTGCTCATGTCCACTTGCCTCCAAAAGTATTGGCACCCTAGCGGTCCAGTAGCTTTCAGAATCTTTCTGTCCACTTGCCTCCAAAAGTAACACTGACCCTTATGTCCACTCTCCTCCAAAAAGCACCAGCCTTTGCGAATACTTGCACCGTCAAAGCCAACATCAAAGTTTGTCTCGACGAACTTTACAAATCTAGTTATATTTAATTTTACAACCTTTCAGCAGGCCAGAGGGCCTGTACATTATTATTTAATGTATACGAGTGCATTTAAGTTTGAATTGTAATTAATTTTATCCTGTGCATTGTTGCAATGTGTTATAAATAAATATTTTCATAATTTGTAATTGATTAATTCTTTGAAACTTTAATATTAATGTATGCAATTTAAATGCCTTGATTTTAGTAAGGTTAGTACACAGTCATAGCCGTAAATACAATGGAAATAATAATTGGCATAATTTCTTTCTGTGTTTCGGTTTTCGACTTTGCTTTCCTCTTTTTCGGTTTTCGGGTTTCGGCCAAGAATTTTCATTTCGGTGCATCGCTAACCCAAGTGTATCCTTCTAACTTGTTGGCCGGACATCATGGGTCATGCAGTGGCATGCAGCACCACTGGAGTTTGGCTACCTGAGGGGAAAAAATCTGTAGAATAGCATTTTGCACAAAAGAGACTTCTGGAATTAAGGAAGATGGAAGAAAACTGAAAGCAAACATTACAGTTACAAGCCCGAAACCCCAAAACTAAGTTGTCACAAAATGTATCTTCATTTTCTGTCTCCGTTATAGCTACAGAGACAAAGACACACACCTTTCTCATCACCAGAGTTACACCAATCCAAATTGTTTTCATTTGAGTCACTGATGATGACGATGATGATGATGATGATGATAAGAAAACGTCATCTTGCTAGCATGCTGTACGAGTTAGTTACCTGATATGCGCCATCCTTAAATCACTTGACAATTTTGCTGATCTACAGCTGTAACGTCTGTGTTTGTTTTGCAGACGAAGCGCGCCGCAGCCCTTCTCCAGTGAGCAGAGATGGCGCCGAAGAGCAAACCGAGCAAGACGCAGTGCCGAGACGCTCATCTGCGTCCCGAAGTTCAGACGACGACAGCAGCAGTGAGGAGGACAGTGATGACGGTGTGATGCACAGGATGAAGAGCAGTGTGGCACACATCAGGGTCAGCACAGCATTTAATTGGCCATGACTTTTACACACACACACACACACACTACACCTCTTGCTGTTCTGTTCTGAATTGTCACACGTTCCTCTCTGATGCATGTTTTTCCTGTTGTAGCGTGATGTTCAGGACGAGAGCAGCAGACCCCGACGCAGGAGTTCCTCTGCAGACAGGTAGAAATGGAGCATGTTTAAACGCATCAGTGTGTCATGTGGTTTTTCAGGGGAGAAAGTAAAAGTTACTCTGTCCTTCCTGCTTTCTCAGGAACGGCAGTGGAAGGTCGTATTCCCGCTCTCGCTCCAGATCTCCGTCCCCACAGAGACGCACAGACAGAGCACGCAGGTGAGGGTGAACGAGGTGTTCGACACGCAGCTCCGTTCTACGATCTGCTTTACTTCCTGGTCATACGTTTGGGGGAATGGGGTGTGAATATGGATGTTGGATGGATGTTAATAAGGGCTTGTAGGGTCAAATGGCAGCATTTTTGGGCTGATGAAGCTTGTCTGGGTGAGGGTGTCTTTTGGGGCAATGGGGTGGGTCTCTGGGGACAATGGGGTGGGTTTGTGGGGGTAATGGGGTGGGTCTGTGGGGGTAATGGGGTGGGTCTGTGGGGGTAATGGGGTGGGTCTGTGGGGACAATGCGGTGGGTCTGTGGGGACAATGGGGTGGGTCTCTGAGGGCAGTGGGGTGGGTCTTTGAGGGCAGTGGGGTGGGTCTCTGAGGGCAATGGGGTGGGTCTCTGGGGGTAATGGGGTGGGTCACTGAGGGTAGTGGGGTGGGTCTCTGAAGGTGTGTGGGGGTATGGGGTGTCTGGGCAGATGAGACATGTAGATGGGTCAAACTAGTCTCTGTACATGGCAGGTGAGGTGGGTGTGTCGAGGCAAATAGGGACTTGAAAGTAAGAGAGAGAGGCTTCCTGACACACTGACTTTATACTGAAACATATTTAGAGACTCAGACTCCATAACCAGTGACATTGGAGGAAGCTGTTAAGCCGTCTCACATAGATAATCATGACACTTTTAACAATCAGGTGACTTGATTACATTGATCATAATTACCACTACTCTTCTCTCAGTAGCGCTGACTTCCTCTTGCCATTCCTCCTCGTCAGGTCTCGAGATCGGGACGGACACTGGCGTTCCGACCGGCGCTCCAGCCATGAGCGAGATGGAGATCGAGAGAGGTTCAGGCCCAGGAGGGGAAGATCTTCATCTCCGTCACAGAGAGACAAAACCCCAGCTGATGAGCCTCCGGTTAAGAAGAGGAAGGAGGAGCTGGACCCCATCTTGACTCGCACCGGAGGAGCGTACATCCCTCCGGCCAAGCTGCGCATGATGCAGGCTCAAATCACTGACAAGAGCAGGTCAGGAATAAACCTTTATTGTTACTCCCTTGTGAGTAAGAATGTCTTATTGGTCTTTAAACTGAAACTCTTTCCAGGGTCCAGCCCATTGACGTTAGTTTAATGGTAATGTGGCTGGTTGGCTACAATGACTTTGACACCCTTGGGCTAAAACGATTTTGTCCCAAATGTTTTTTTGAATTTTATGACATATTGCTTTAAGCTTTGGTCTCTTGCTTTATTTATTTATTTTTTATTTTTTTGCCTCTCCAGAGCCAGAATATGTAATATAATTTCAAACTCAAGTCAAGTCTGTCCCTCAAATAATTTAGTCGATGTGGTTTAAAAAAAAAACGCAGGACTTCGGATACAGGCAGGACTCCATCAGATGACTCGAGGCATTTCAGAGGCTGGGGAAATGGAGTGCGACATTTACACTGAGGTGTTATTAGGAGTTCATTGAAGGGGTTGATTGGAATCGGGACACGAAGAGCTTCTCCCGGGACCGGGTGGGTTTTTATAGCAGCAGCGGAGTCCTCGAACTCTAGCCTGAGGACTTGTTGGTGATAATTAGCTAGAGATAGTTTAAATCCCACGAGCGGTGAAGGACAACGACAGCATAGGGCCTAATTTCACACTGTACTGCGTGTGGGATGGTTTGAAGTGACATAACGGTTTACACTAATTATTATGGAAACGATTGGAGTCATCAGGATTAACGTAACAACCTGGTTATTCTTTTTTTTTTTTTTTTTAGATAAAGTTGAGTAGAAATGCTTGCGGAAGCCTAAAGAAACTAAACGTTTCTATCGGATTATCTTGGAAATTATAGTTAATCCAGAAAGTATAGTTACTATAGTAACAGGGTAGTGTGGTACACATCGAGGGGAAACGATCCAATTTGTAGCATTCATTCTGCTTCATTTGATTCTGCCTGAGTGTCGAGGAGGTCTGATACGCGAGTCAAGTCGAAATGGTGAACGTTTTGGTCGTCACCTCTCAGATTCGTGCGATCTCCGAGTGCTTACGATGTAAACTCCACATCATCTACGCTTAAAAGGGATTAGAATAGAATATTTTCGTGTTTTCTAGAACACAAGCTGCATTTTTTTTTAATGCCTTATTCATTTCAAAATGCTTGGCTTTGATAGCTGCTCTTCTAACAGATGTTCTGCAACAACATTCATAGAAAATTTTTTTTTTTTTTACGAAGCAAATTAATGCCATATGGCCGGGAAACGCTAATTATATGCAAAATCACAATAAATTACACATTTAATGACTACCAGCTTATGAAAATGTTTTTTTTATGATGTTATTTTATCACCTCTTTATTTATTCTTTATCGGAAGTCGTTTATCTGTAGCCTTAAAGTAATGACGCACTCTCTCCAGCCAATCACGGGCGTCCATGAGCTTGTATGCGGAAGAGGGCAGATGGCATTTTCCTCTGTGGGACTTAGGCTATGTTCATACATACAGCAAGTCCCAAAGACTAAGAGAACAGAGATCGTTCTTTTTTTTTTTCCCGCTGAGAGATTTCAACTACTAGAGACTAGATGTGGGTGTTTCCGGATCAGAGACGTGACAAAGTTAAACTTTACGCAAATACGGACGTGAAATGGTAGTGAAGATCACCACGTGATCCATGGTGTACAGTTCTTCTCCTTCTGATGTGATGTAGATCTACACTGTTGAATTTTATACACAAGCACCAAATCTCTCTTCACAATGTTTTATTTTAGTCACAAGAACAGCATATTGTAGTCACAATTAGGGATGTAAATTCATATCTTCTTCTTCTACTATCGTCTTTTCTCGTTAGATGTCACCACAGCGAATCATCAGTTTCCACCTAACTCTATCCTCTTCATCCTCTTCTCTCACACCAGTTACCTTCATGTCCTCAATTAACACATCCATAAATCTCCTCTTTGTCCTTCCTCTTGTCCTCTTACCTGCAGCTCCATCTCCAACATCCTTCTCCCAATATAACCATCTCCCTCCTCTGTACATGTCCAAACCATCTCAATCTATCCTCTCTGTCCTTGTCCCCAAAACAGCCGACCTGAGCCGTCCCTCTGATGTGCTCCTTCCTAATCCTGTTCATCCTCGTCACTCCTAAAGAGAACCTCAACATCCTCATCTCTGCTACCTCCATCTCTGCCTCATGTCTCTTCCTCACTGCTAGAATCTCTAACCCACACAGTAGAGCTGGACTCACTACTGTCTTGTACATGTAAATGTATGTATGTGTCTCACCCGGCTTATGATTTTCTTTCCCCATGCAGTCTAGCGTACCAGAGGATGAGCTGGGAAGCGCTGAAGAAGTCCATCAATGGTCTGATTAACAAAGTAAACGTGTCCAACATCGGCAACATCATCCAGGAGCTGCTGCAGGAGAACATCGTCCGCGGCAGGTAACACGGCTACACCGAGCCTGACTGGAGTGCTAAAGTTCACCGTTTTGTCTGTAGTTGTATAGGTTTTAGAATGTAGCTGTGTAAACCTGGATTAAGCTAATTTAAGGTTTTATATTTAACGTTTTTAAATGCTTGCAACATCTTGGAGACTTGCATAAAGAAGGCTTTGTTTACTGATTTTTTTTATTTATTTATTTTTTTTAAATACTTTTATTTCAGTGTATAAGAAGCGTGTTTGTATTTCAGAGGTCTGCTGGCGAGGTCTGTGCTCCAGGCTCAGAGCGCTTCTCCCACCTTTACCCACGTCTACGCCGCCGTGGTTGCCATCATCAACACCAAATTCCCTCAGATCGGAGAGCTCATCCTCAAGAGGCTCATCCTCAACTTCCGCAAAGGCTTCAGGAGAAACGACAAAGTAAACATCTCTCATCACAATTAGCTTGTGGTTTTTGTTCCTCACGCACTACTTTAATGTAATCTTTATAATACTGTAACTACAGAACTGTCTTCGATTAGAATCCAGTCGCATTTATGTATAAATCCAGCTGTGAGCGTCTGAAGTTCCTGCATTAAATTTTACAGCTTCTAAAAGAAAAGTTTGTTTATTTTTCAAATTGTTTTTTTGTCTTTTTTGTCTTTTTTTTTTTTCTTTTATAGCAACAATGTCTCACAGCCTCCAAATTTGTGGCTCATCTCATCAATCAGAACGTGGTACGTAACCCCCAGCTTTAACTTTTCACACAGACGTGATTTTGTGTGTTTCACTGCCTGAAGGTCAAGAAGCTAGAAGCTAATTTAATCATCAGTGGACAGTTTTAGAACATGCGGAGCACAGTGAGGAGCGGAGGTCAGTAGGGACTCTGGAGTAAAGACGGACATGAATGGCAACAGAGAGAGAGGCAGCGACTGATACAGAAAAACATGCAAAGGCTGAGAGATGCAGACAGACATGGACCGCGGCAGGCAGGAAGACGGACATACAGACGGAGACAGAAAAATCCAAAAATGGAGAGATACAGACAAACATGGACACGGGCCGACGCGGGCAGATGGGCGACAAACCCTACAAAAATGGACAGACAGACAGATCAGACATTTGCATACAGACAGTTGGGTAGCTGCAGAGACAGACGCATGCACGCAGACAGACAGATCCTTAGTCTCAAGGTGGACATGTTAATGTGGACAGATGATTAGACAGATCTTTTGATTTTTTTTCTCTCTCTCTCTCTCTCTGTGTGTGGGGGGGGTTAAAAAGGCTCACGAAGTGCTGTGTCTGGAGATTCTGACTCTGCTCTTGGAGCGGCCCACTGATGACAGCGTGGAGGTGGCCATCAGCTTCCTGAAGGAGTGTGGCCTCAAACTTACAGAGGTTTCCCCCCGCGGCATTAACGGTACCTTCCCAAACCAAGAAGAGAGCTATATTTAAACTCATCCCACCAGATATGTGCACTATTTATTGCTGTATAGAGGTGTTGAGAGTAGGTGCTTTGTGTCGACTTGATTCTGAAATCCTTCAAGGGATTTTAAGAAAGATTAAGATAGGATTTTCTTTAAGTATAATACACGCACCCTGTCTATTCCCCTCTAATCGGGACTACCATAGACAAACAAGTGGTGCTACTAGTGTGAAAAGTAGGACAATTGAGTTTGACCTTCATTTTAGGTGCTGATTACGCTGACAGAACTAACGTGAATAATTTATTGCATAATTTACAGGCTGCTAGCTCTGATGCAAAAGCCTCATTAATCTCTCTGATGTAAGAGCTTTCAGACGTGTTGATTGTGAACTTAATGAGACGTAACACTGCTACTCAGACTTTCATAAAAAGGAATCTGCTAGCTTGTAATGTAACAGTCTTCCTCCACGCTTTAGAGTCACAGAGTCGAGTGGATTTCACAAGGCGTGCGAAGACGAGTTCAGATCAGCATGGCGTAGCATAGCTAGTGGGACGTCTTGCAATGGACCTGATTGGAGTTTCTGTAAATAAACTAGTTGCTGACAAATTTTTTTTGTATTATTTTCTTAGCCATCTTCGAGCGCCTGAGGAACGTCCTGCACGAATCAGAGATAGATAAACGCGTGCAGTACATGATTGAGGTGATGTTTGCCATCAGGAAGGATGGCTTTAAGGACCATCCCATAATTCCTGAAGGCCTGGACCTGGTGGAGGAAGAGGACCAGTTCACTCACATGCTTCCTCTAGAGGACGACTACAACACGGAGGACATTCTCAGTAAGAACGTTTACACTCAAACCAAAAGAACGAGAAACACTGAGTTCCTGATCAGTCAGAGCTGAGCGATTACCACCCATAAAATGCCCCTTTAACCAATCTGACTGCAATTCCTGACCAACTAATGCCTCTGTAAATAAGCTGACCTTTATTCCTGCCTTAATAAATGCCCCTATATTCAAAGTGTCCTAGATTACCACTTTAAATTGCCCCTTTAACTTGCCACAAATGTTTATCACCACAAGAAAATGTCTTTCTAGGCAATTTGATGTAGAATCATGTTTAAAAATAGCCCCTGCAACTGGTCTGCCATTGATTACCACCCAAATCCACCTCTCTAACCAGTCTGCCATTGATTACTACCCAAATCCAACTCTCTAACCAGTCTGCCATAGATTACCACCCAAATCCACCTCTCTAACCAGTCTGCCATTGATTACCACCCAAATCCACCTCTCTAACCAGTCTGCCATTGATTACCACCCAAATCCACCTCTCTAACCAGTCTGCTATTGATTACCACCCAAATCCACCTCTCTAACCAGTCTGCCATTGATTACCACCCAAATCCACCTCTCTAACCAGTCTGCTATTGATTACCACCCAAATCCACCCCTCTAACCAGTCTGCCATTGATTACCACCCAAATCCACCCCTCTAACCAGTCTGCTATAGATTACCACCCAAATCCACCTCTCTAACCAGTCTGCTATTGATTACCACCCAAATCCACCTCTCTAACCAGTCTGCCATTGATTACCACCCAAATCCACCCCTCTAACCAGTCTGCTATAGATTACCACCCAAATCCACCCCTCTAACCAGTCTGCCATTGATTACCACCCAAATCCACCTCTCTAACCAGTCTGCTATAGATTACCACCCAAGTCCACCTCTCTAACCAGTCTGCCATGGTTTATCACTCCTGTAATCAAATGAAAATGCCCCTCTACCCGATTGGTCATAGATTAAAACTCACAAAATGCCCTTATAACTAATGACATACGATCTTGCCCAAAAATGCCCCTGTTACCAATCAGTAGTTTGGAAATAAAGCACATGTTTGGGCATGTTGTCGGACACAGGATCTTTACTCAGACTAAAATGTACATTGAGGAAGATTTATAAATCCACAAGTAAACGCCCTTCGTCTATTTGCGTCGCAGCGATCCACAGATTATTTAAATCTAATGATGAATTACACCCAACAAGAGCAGAACTCACCTGGTCCGAACGTATGCCGTGTTCAGTAGCCGATTTCCCTCCTGACTTACCGCGGAGTAAAATCTGCGCTTCACGCGGCGCGTTTTTTTTTTACGCCTGACCTTTTACGCCTCTCTCGCTGCATATTTCTGTTTGGCTGGTGTCAGCATGCTGTTTTCCTTCGGAGACAATAGAGCGTAATTGAAAAGGCGTACGATGCAGGCCTTCAGGGTGCAGAAACAGCCATTATCACATTAAGGTCTTTTTATGAATCACGCCTCATACGCACACAATTCTTTGTGGGTAATTACCTCTGATTACTCCAAGCTGGCGAGAGACTTCATTCCTTTGAAATGTTAAATTGTAAATGAATTGCGTTAAAACACAACACATGGTTTGGTTTGTTTCGTTTCACAGATGTCTTCAAGATGGATCCAGACTTCCTGGAGAATGAGGAGAAGTACAAGACGATTAGAAAGGGTAAGCCACATGCGGGATTAGTTAAAATGTTCAGATTTGGTCAGTTTTATTAGAACTTGGATTGTTTTTCCAGAACAGTGTTTGTTTTAATTGCGTAACATTTGTGTAGAACATTTTACAAAGCATCGTACAGAGTTCTACTCTGCTGGCGATAGATCTGCATTGACAGCCCGGGACTCGTGGAATTGCTATGGAGAGATCCACTTGTAGACTATCACAATGTCTTTAAGCTGCCGTGGCGTCGGTCAGCTTTGTTCTTGGGTCTTCATCAGTGAACATTTCAAGACTTCAGCAGGAAGGAATTAGTGTTCGGTCTGTAATGATCTCTGACCTGTTAGTTCCTCAATAGCTTTGTTTCTTAAATCCACTTGTCTACAAACTGTTGTAGAAAGGACATTATTTACATTTACGTTTCCTGCCCCATGTCACCTAAATGAGGATGAGGTTCACTTCTGAGTCTGGTTCAGGGTTCCCACGTGTCCTGGAAATCAGAGAAAACACATTGTCCTGGAAAAAATCTTGTTGTCCTGGAAAATTTTTATTTTTAAATGTTCTTGATCATTTAAAGAACAGTTTACAACTCTGGTCAAAACAATTTACGTTAGTAACAGAAAGCGTTCTGTTCAGGGACGCTGAGTTTTGACGGGTTTTTTGTTATGCTGTTTAATCTCGCTGTGACGGATGACGCTGTCTTGTGTCGGCGGTTTCAGGCGCTAGGAATGGTTTAAGTGCTCGAATGTTTTCAGCAAATGGTGACGGGTCAGCAGGTTATATTAACCTTGTTAATCTGAACATCATGTGCAAGGGGAATGTACAGCAAACTAAAGCATGCATGACGGCATTGGTCTGAGAAAGGAAAGGGTATTAATATGTGCCGTCTTTTTATTTTATAAATGTTGAAATTTCATTCACATGACAAATTGTCTTTAAAAGTGTAGTTAAGTAATAGCCATAAAGTGTCCGTTGTATTTAAGACTTCTGGAGAGAAGAACATATTTCTTTAGGCCGTGAATCTGTGAGCCTTGTCTTTTTTTTTTGCTAAATTTGAAATGTCCTGGAAAATGATCTCTGAAAAAGAGTGGGAACTCTGTGGTTCCTCGGGTAGATTTTAGAAATAAATAGTTACTTAATTTTGTACTTAATTTTTAACTTCTGTTAAACTTCTTTTCTATCATTTTTCTTGTTAAAAGTGCTAAACAAATGAATAGAATTATACAAAAATGAATTAATATAAGCTAAATATTTTTTATGGTCATGGTATAAAGGTTTAATTGTTTTTCCAATTAAACCTTTATACCATGATCATAAAAAATAATATTATTTTAATATTATTTTATATTATAATAATAATATTAATCAAGAGAATTGAGTGCTGTAGCTGGACTGAAATCTTCACTGACACCGATGTTTGTTTAAATGTCAGTTATGGAGGTTTTCATAACTATCATTGTAGTTCAATGCAGCAGCAGCAACCAGTGAACATTTGCAAATATCTATATAATATAGTAGCAGTAGATTTCATGCATCTCGTTTAATATGTAAATGCTCCCTTAAGCCCCGCCTACTGTCATTTTATACCGATTGCACTCAATTTAAAGCTTAAGTGTGCGATTACATTTGCTTAAAGGCTCGGTGCACGATGTTTGAAAGACAATGTTGACATTTGAAATCACCAAAACAAACTAATCCAAATGGGTGTCGCCCCTGTTTTGATAGCTCCGCCCCTCACATACATACGTAACCAAGGCAACTATTATGGAGGAACCTGCTGGGGCAGCTGGCCGAGGGGATATTTTTATCAATAAATGAACTCAATGAGTAATACTATGGTAAAACAAATGTGTTTTATGTGGTTTTATGTTTATATGGTAAAACAAATGTGTTTTCACTGGCGCATTTTGAGAAGACACGCCCCTTTCTGCTCATTGGCTACACGTTTGTTTTGTTAGTCGGCCCGACTCAGTTTTCTGAAGCGTTTCTCAAACGTCGTGCACCCCACCTTTAATGTTGGTCATGTGGTCAATACAAAGCCCGAGTAAGTGGTTTTGTTCTAATAGTTATAAACTTTATAGCAAATTTAGCCTTTTAATATTCAGTGGAAAAGCGAATGTCCACTTTTATCAGTTCTGTGGTTGATGCCTGACCTGTCTGGACCTTCTTCAGGTTTCACTTTGAGTTGTGTTTTTAGATCGTTTAGGTTTAGATCGTGTTTAAGCGTCTCTTGTTCATTGAGTGTTATTTCCCATACTTTACTCTTTATCATTTATTTAGCATATGTTTAGAAAGGGACAGAAATTTGATGAGAGCTGCATGTTTGCCTTTTTTTTATTATTTTTTTAATGAAACAGAAATTCTGGATGAGGGGAGTAGCGATTCAGATGGCGATGCAGAAGGCAGCGACGATGAAGACGGCGACAAAGAAGACGAAGATGCAGAAGCCGGAGAAGGTATTTGTTGACCTCGGCTTGCTTTTGGGATTGAGGTTTAGCGCTAGTGCTCAGCTAGCACATACATTGCAGAAGTCATACAGTCATGTTAGGCTTTTCAGACAATTCCCCGATGCCTGATTTGTGTTACGTTGTATAGGATTACAAATAACTTAAATGGTGCTTTATTTAACATCTACAAAAATAACACCCAAAGCTGCTCTCAGGGGTGTTAGGTTAATTTTTGATCTCAGGAAAGTATGTTGTAACATAAGCTCTATTCGGACGGGATTAGTTTTACGTGGGGACGTGGAGTAATGTAATTTTACCTCAGGACGTCTGTAATATAAATTGGCCAATTCGCACGGGACAAGACATCTCAGTAAAACTAGCAGAAGTGGGAGGGGTAACTCGCTTTACTCACCACAGTAACCTCCTTGTCATGTGCGTATGATGTTACTTCCTGTTATCACGTGCGCAAACAGACAACATGGCGCCTCCATGCTTGCAAATTGCGCCAAAAACTACTTTTAAACAGGAAATGATGGAATTTTACCGTACATATTTACAGCGGGTTTATTCAGACGGGATTAGTATCACCTGAGGTAATTTTTCCGGATCTTTTTACAGAAAGTAAAAGTCGCCCCGTAAAACTAATCCAGTCCGAATAGGGCTATAGACTAGAACATTTATTCCTAAATATAACAGTTCGAATTTAAAAAATAAATAAATTTCAGACGAACCTCCTGGAACATTTCGGGTCTCTTTCGGGGCTTTACAGATTACAGACAGCTACTCTCATAACTTTAGTGTGTTGTGTCCCTCAGTGACCTTAAGGGGTCAGCAAAACAACTCTAATCTGCGATGCACCCACCACCAGGCTTCACCGTTCTTTCTCACAAATTGCCAAATCTAATCAACAGCTACAGGAAACATTTAGTGGTAGTTATTGCTGGTAGATTAGGATCGATCATACACGATTTCAAATGCTTCTGACTAACCTGGATTGTTGTTGGTTATTTTTTTCTGTTGACGTAATCCATTAGTCATTAATCACACAATGCAGGTAATACAGTTAAATGTTGTGTAAACAGGATATTCGGGTCAATTGGCTTAGTTAAATAATATTCTTCCTCAGTTTGATATAATGATTAACTGCGAAATCTCAGAGGAAGTATTTGGTAGCGCTGCGTGCAGGAAGTATTTTCCGAGGCTGAGCATCAGTCTGAACGATGAACGTTTACATTAAAGTTTTAAAGCGTCCTGTGGATAATGTTCGTATAGATGACTACAGTATTTATATCCATGTTGAGTGGTTTAATGCCCTATAAAATGCACTTGAGGCTGTCTGAGCTCAGTCTTATTTGCTTCTCTAGGGAAAATGGTCTTTGGTTGTGGTTTAAGTGATGTAAATGTATAAGAACAAGCTCAGTGATCGAGCGCTGTTGACCTCTGCAGAGGAGAACGGGTCACATGACTGGTCACGGCTTTGTCGGTATTGACCTCGTGTCTCTGTTTATCCTCAAGTTCTTGGTTTGTGTTCTCAGATGAAGACAAAATCACCATTTTCGATAAGACCGAGGTGAACCTGGTATCATTCCGCCGCACCATTTATCTGGCCATTCAGTCAAGGTGAGAACAAATACACACACAGCACAAATTGCATACACTGCAGGGCCCAAAGAGGAGGTGTGGGGGTAAGGCGGGTGTCCGAGAGTGTGGGGGTAAGGCGGGTGTCCGAGAGTGTGGGGGTAAGGCGGGTGTGCGAGAGTGTGGGGGTAAGGCGGGTGTGTGAGAGTGCGGGGGAAAGGCGGGTGTCCGAGAGTGTGGGGGTAAGGCGGGTGTGCGAGAGTGCGGGGGTAAGGCGAGAGTGCGGGGGTAAGGCGGGTGTCCGAGAGTGTGGGGGTAAGGCGAGAGTGCGGGGGTAAGGCGGGTGTGCGAGAGTGCGGGGTAAGGCGGGTGTGCGAGAGTGCGGGGGTAAGGCGGGTGTGCGAGAGTGCGGGGGTAAGGCGGGTGTCCGAGAGTGCGGGGGTAAGGCGGGTGTGCGAGAGTGCGGGGGTAAGGCGGGTGTGCGAGAGTGAGGGGGTAAGGCGGGTGTGCGAGAGTGCGGGGGTAAGGCGGGTGTGCGAGAGTGCGGGGGTAAGGCGGGTGTGCGAGAGTGCGGGGTAAGGCGGGTGTGCGAGAGTGCGGGGGTAAGGCGGGTGTGCGAGTGTGGGGGGGTAAGGCGGGTGTGCGAGAGTGTGGGGGTAAGGCGGTTGTGCGAGTGTGGGGGGTAAGGCGGTTGTGCGAGTGTGGGGGGAGGAGGGGGTGCGAGAGTGTGGGGGGGAGGCGGGGGTGCGAGAGTGTGGGAGGGTGCGAGAGGGGGTGCGAGAGTGTGGGAGGGTGCGAGAGTGTGGGGGTGGGAGGGTGTGAGAGGGGGTGCGAGAGTGTGGGAGGGTGCGAGAGAATTTTCTGTAGTGAAATTTCGATGTATCCCACACTAAGGCTGATCTGCAGAGCAGCAGTGGCCTGATTCTAACCTTCCTCTGAAACAGAACTGCTCTTTGAGCTTGTCAAGCCTTTGAAGGCCCCCTGAGGTGCGACCCAGTGATCACATGATCAGCTTCAGTAAGCCCAGTCTCTCAGGAAATCTCAATCAACTTCTTGCTTAACCTGGTTTTTTCTCCCATTGCTCTTTGATGATTTCTGTCAGTACACTCCGATCAGCTACAGGAACCCTGTGTCCAGCCTGAGTTTTACTGAACTCCTGCTATAAACTGTGGGACTGCTGGTTCACAGGATGGGACTGTCATAAGGAATATTATAAGGGTTCCCGCGGGGTCTTAAAAAGTCTTAAAAGCATTGAATTTATTAATTTGGAAATAATACCTTAAAAAGTCTTTAAAAAGTCTTGAATTTTGATGTTTGGGTCTTAAAAATTGTGCTGTATGTAACTTCTCCATATTGTAATTTCCCTCAAAAGTTTCATTTGTCAACCACGATTATTTTGATTAAATGACGTAGTATAAAAGAGTGGCGGAACCAATAATTGAGAACGCAACGCAGCCCCGGGTCACCGTACAAAATACTGCGAACACGCGATGCCTTTAGTAAAGGAAGATCACGCGCTACGACACCACAGCCATAGACTACAACACAACATAACAAGCAAAGGAGAAGCGCGAGAAATCAATGAAAATCTCAGCATTCCACAGGAAAGGTTGACTGATGTAGTGTTAATTTTGTCAGACGAGAGGAGACGAAATATGTTCAACAACCTTTTTTTATGACTAAGACGAGACGATGACAAGACTGCACCACTGTCCAAAAACGCTGACTAAGACTAAATTAACATGCATTATTGTTGACGAAAAAAGACGAGACGAAAATGTTTTGTATAAAATAAAAACTAAGATAAAATCTCTCTTCATTTTCGTCTACAATTGTCTCTGCTTTTTCATCAGTTGTTACGCCTTTAAAATATTCACAACGAGTTTGCGGTTTTGCGCTGTTGCTCAAGTTACAGGTCCGCGAAGCGGATCACGCTTATTATATCGCTACCTACCAAATAAATCGCTAATTTGGCACAAAATGATGATTTAAAAATGAGTTTATTGATTTAAAAACGATTGTATTGTTTCCTCTAAAGAAAATAGTGCGCTCCGTCTCTACGGAGGTTAGAATCCTGTGTCCATGGCAACGCTCTGTTTTTCATGGCAACGGTGTGTTATAGTTCGCAGCGGTTTGTTATCAAGAAATAAAAGTGTGTGTGCGTAGAAAGAATTCGTCCACACGCCGCTCAAATAAATAAATAAATAAATAAATGAAATCTCCTTAGCGCAAGTCCACCCTAGGTCTAGGCAGGCTTTTTGTGTTAAATTATATTTCCTGTCGCTGCGCAGGCTCTTTTATTGTACATGACAGCTTATGTCCCGATGACCGGTCTTTGCATTACGATTAAAAGCAGTATCGATAAAGTATAAAATGTGATGTGCAGTCAAGATCGAGTGTATGCACTGTTTAAATGTGTGTTCTCAACTTCTCACTGATACTTTTGTGATTCGCGGAGTTTTGACCAGTTTTATAGCCTTGATATTGTTTCTTATTCAAAAGTGGTGACAGAAAAAACTCAGCACCCCCCAACCTGAAACCTCTTCCCACCCCCCTGTCACAATCACATCATAATCAACATGAATAATTAGGCTTAAAAACAAATGTATATGTAAGGGAATCAAGTTTAACAATTACATGTAATATTGCTCCAAATATCAATAACGGTGTGTGCAATACCATGTATAACTTACATTAAGTTGGTAATTTATATGTATAATGTGTGTGTGTGTGTGTATATATATATATATATATATATGTATATATACACACACCTACAGTTTTGATCTTAGGCTTTTCATTAAGTTATTTATTTCCACTATAACACTTGTGTTCCTGATATTATTGCATTTAATGAGGCCTCGTTGTATTTATTCTTACAATAGATTCCAGATGTGGTCAAGCTACAATTTTTTGACTAAAACTAGACTAAAATGACGAGACTTTTAGTCGACTAAAACTTGACTAACAAAAAAAGATATGTGAATGACTAAATATGACTAAAACTAACAAGGACATTTGGCACAAGACTAAGACTAAATTAAAAATAGGTGAATTTTTTTTTAAAAACTCTTTTCGTCATTGGTTAAAACCAGTGGACAACAACGTTTTTGAGGCCTTTTGCACCATATGCAAAAAAAGGATTCAGCTAGGTACAATGGGAATGAATGCATTAGAGTCTCATGCCTAGTCGTCCAAGCACATTAACGTTCTCAATGGACAAAAACAAACTCCTTCCATCGCTTGCGTGTTTCAACCAACTAATGTTAGCCAGCTATCTGCTAATGTGCCTTAAGTGGCAACAGGAGCTAATGTTAGTCAGCTTGCTGCTAGCGCTGCAGACCCTCCAGCTATGGCCGCAACTAGAGTGGATTTGCTTACAACTTTTGGGTCCACACCAACACTGACCTGATCTCCAGGTCCAACCTCTTGCGGAGAGGCCATAAGGAGTAGTTGACGGAACTGGCTGTCCTTGATAAAGACATTGCTGTCCTGAGTGAAGCGCTAAGGAGTTGACTGTGTTTCTTAATTTAATTTATTGTTGAGTTCTGATTTTCGATGTTTATTGTTCAGGGGTCTCTCAGTTCCCCATATTCCCAGCATGGAATAAGTAGCTAGCTCATGTTAAAAAACAACTTAACATTGTTCAGCAAACTTTCTTGTGGCCTACTGAAATGTTTTTATTTTTCACACTGCTTGGCTTATCTTTTACCCATTCCACATTTGAAAAATAAATGAACACAAGTTCAAGGATTTTGTTTTTCTTTGCTCTTAGGGACGTGAAATGGGTATTAATTTTTTTATATAAATGGTCTTAAAAAGGTCTTAAAAAGACTTGAATTTAACTTGAAGAAACCTGTAGGAACCCTGTATTATGTTTTTGGTTTATAAAGTTTTATTTCCTGGAAATGATTAAAAAAAAATAAATAAATAAAGTTTCTATTGTCACAATTATAATATAGACAGATTTATTGTATGAACAAAACAGTAGCTTCCTCACACTGGAAAACTATACATAGAAAATGTGGACCATTTACTTTTATGGCATTTGGAAGAAGCTTTTATTAAGAGCAACTTTCTTTTATCTTGTTTACGCAACTTACCAGTTGAGGGTCAGTAGTGGCAGCTCGGTGGTTGGTTTGTACTCTCAACCCTTTTGGGACATTATAGGTTCAAGGGTTGTTGATCAGAAGATCAGGGTTCAAGCCCCAGCACTTCTAAGCTGCAACTGTTGGGCCCTTGAGCAAGGCCCTTAACCCTTCCTGGTCCAGTATCATGTAATAGCTAGCGGTCCGGACAGCTGAATCACTGACTATTTTCATACGACAGTTGAAGAACTACTTATTTGGGAAACACTTCAACTAGCACGTCTTTCCCTATTTTTTGCATTTAAAAAAAAAACAAAAAAAAAAACTTAGAAACTTTTTCATTGTAACTTTGAACAATGTTTTAAACTCATGGTATCTTAAGTATGTAACCCAGTGAACCAGCATTAATGTATCCAATGATGGAGATTTAAGCACTTCTGTACGTCTCTCTGGATAAGGGGCATCTGCCAAATGTTGTAAATGTAATAGCTGCCCCTGTGCTTTACCCCCAACCTCTACAGTTGGTATATGCAACAACAACAAAAAAGAATTCCTTTGTGCTGTAATGTATATGTGGCAGTGATAAAGGCTTCTGTGCGCCAATTTCTTTTCATTTCAACCTTCCCATTCTACGTCCAAGGTCTTAAAATAAGTCCTGATTCATGCTCTTGCTGTTATTTCCAACCTCTCTCAGCACTTGCTATTTATTTAATGTATTTATTTATTTATTTGTTTATTTATCCATCATAAAACTTCTGACGTCTCAGCACCGAGAAGCATATGTTCCATGCTGCTAAGTTAACCCATAAAGAAGTGCTGAGATGTGATACTCTATCGGTCAGAGCAGCACAGCTGATCACCAGAGTCAGAATCTTCTCAGGTTCTCAGCAATTACGATTGGACTGTTGAAGTAGTTGTTGTGTTTTTTGGGCTGCTGTCGGTTCAGGGTCGCCAGTGGATCGTCCGTTTCACACATTTGAATTTATTCCATATAACCTTCCTGACAAACCCATCCATTTAAATCCAGACTTAGGACTGGGATTAGCTGGGTTGGTTTCCTGCCCGGGATTCGAACCCGGGTCTCACACCGTCGGTCAGTTTAATAATAAATTGGTAGTTCATGGCCATGTTTGAGTGATACAAAGGATTTAGGGTTTTAATACTCACACTGTAATTACAGGACGGATTTTAGTCTCTGAATCCGTCTCCTCTGCCGGTGTTTTGTGTCTGAAGGGGAATTTGCCAGCTCATTGATTGCCTAGTGGCTCTTGCAGACTTGCCGTGACCACAGAGAGAAAGAAAAGAGAGAGAGAGACAGGAGGGCCGTTTGTGTCCTTATGTCCCAAAGCACGAAGCAGTTTCACTGCCAAAACCAGCTAAACATCTGTTCTCTCTTCAGCAGTCTCTCACTCGTCGGACCCACACACCAAGGAGCTTATTTTAACCGCATGGTACCAGAAATAGTCTAATGAATATGTATGTATGGAGATTAGGAGAATTCAAATAGCTCCAGGTTCTGAAGTCGCTAAAGCTAAATATATTGTACAACAAAAATCAGGATAAAACAATGCATGAGTCTGGCTACTCTGAGAAGGAATGAAAACATTTCTGTAAGTAATAAATCTCATAAATATGTATTTTTTTATTGAACTAAGTGAGTACTGATGCTACTCGGTTTATTATTGTTTATCATAAGTGTTTGGATAAAAACAAAAACTCAACCCTTGAAACTTTCTCAAAGGGTCTGTTTTGTGTGTCTGGATCTTGTTACTAAATACTTTTGAATGTGCGTTTGGGGGATTAAGTTCCGGGGGACAGCAGAAGAGAAACAGATCTTGGGAGTGTTTAATGTCAATGTGTGTATGAAATCCTTAACTATTACAATTCGCCTGTCTGTGGAAATATGTCTGTGTTTAACCTCTGATGTGCCGTCTAGTGAGTGTTGCTTTTATTTCTCCTGGTGTATATAATACATTCAGGGGTGTGTGTTTGTGTGCATATTTGAGAGTGAGTGTTCTGGTGTGTGTGAGTATGGGGGTGTGTGTGAGTATTGGGGGTGGAGGGGTGAGGGATGTGAGTAGGGGGGGTGGGGGATGTGAGTATGGGGTGTGGGGGGTGAGGGATGTGAGTATGGGGTGTGGGAGGGTGAGGGATGAGAGTATGGGGGTGTGGGGGGGTGAGGGATGAGAGTATTGGAGTGTGTGGGAGGCATGAGAGTATGGGGGGTGTGTGGGAGGGATGAGAGTGTAGGGGGTGTGGGAGGGATGAGAGTGTAGGGGGTGTGTGGGAGGGATGTGAGTATGGGGTGTGTGTGGGAGGGATGAGAGTGTAGGGGGTGTGTGGGAGGGATGAGAGTGTAGGGGGTGTGTGGGAGGGATGAGAGTATGGGGTGTGTGTGGGAGGGATGTGAGTGTAGGGGGTGTGTGGGAGGGATGAGCGTTGGGGGGTGTGTGGGAGGGATGAGAGTGTAGGGGGTGTGTGGGAGGGGTGTGTGGGAGGGATGAGAGTGTAGGGGGTGTGTGGGAGGGATGCGAGTAGGGGGGGTGTGGGAGGGATGCGAGTATTGGGGGTGTGGGAGGGATGTGTGTGGGGGGGTGTGTGTGGGAGGGATGTGTGTGGGGGGGTGTGTGTGGGAGGGATGTGAGTATGGGGCAGGGATGTGAGTGGGTGGGTGTGGGAGGGGTGTGTGTGGGAGGGGTGTGAGTATGGGGGGGTGTTTGTGGGAGGGATGTGAGTGAGTGTGTTTGTAGGAGTGCATGTAAAGGTGTGTGTGTGGGAGGGAGAGAGAGAGAAAGACTAATATTTCTGTTCTTCTCTCTATTCTCCAGCTTGGACTTTGAGGAATGTGCTCACAAGCTGATCAAGATGAACTTCCCTGAAAACCAGACGGTACGTTCACCTCATTACTGAACCCTTTTACCTCAAATAAGAAGTTCCTCAGGAGCAGTTTAGATGTCATCATATCTGGTCCACAGCTGTTGTTTCACCCGTTTCCTGTACTATAACTGATCTCATGCTTTCCTCTACAAGTATTCTAGCTCCTAGTTGACTGGCACTGGAGCTGCTCGGGGAATTCAGACCCAGTTTAGTGTTCTATCTGGTTTGCAGAGAGGTGCAGACTGCGTTACAGCTCTCTCGCTGCTTTAGATCTTCATCATCGCTACACATAAATACAGGCTTTACATTCATCCCACATGTCCTTAGGAAGATGTCTCAGAGACGACCTTCTCGTTTTCTGTCTCTACCCAATATCAAATATCAAATAGACGTTTCATTAGGTGTCTTCAAACCTTGATATGTTTTGGGTTTTTCCAGTGACTGATAAGGAAGGACTCTGACCTGTTAGTTCCTCAGCTTTCACTATTCCACCGGACTACAAACTGTTATAAAAAAAAGGACATTATTTACATTGACATCATTTCCTTTCCAGTGTCACCCAAATGAGGACGAGGTTCACTTCTGAGTCTGGTTCCTCTCCAGGTTTCTTCCTCATATCATCTCAGGGACTATTTTCTCACTACCGTCCGTCACCTCACACTTGATCATTAGAGATGGATGTTAGAGATATCTAGTAACATTAAACATTACAGTTTTTATTGTTTATATGTTTCTGTAAAGCTGCTTTGAGACAATGGCAGTAGTTTAAAGCACTTTGCAATTGAATTGAAAAATGACCAGAGCCCCGGGTCATTTACACCACATACTGATTCCGAGTTAGAGAGCCGTTCGAGACGCACCCAGTGAGTAAAGTAAAGTGAGCCTCCATCTCGAGGACTCGTCGTTCCGGCGTTTCCACTGGAGGATAAAAAGAGCATTTGCTGAACATAACCAAAGGGCAAAGTAAGCGGGGGCTCAAGCGAAAAAAGGCAGCTATATATAGAGAGAATGGGTTAACAGCTGGTGAGAGAGATGCACAGCGAGAGAGTGTGTGTGTGAGAGAGAGAGAGAGATGGAGTCTATAAGGCTCTGAAATCCAGCTCAGAGATGTAATATAACCCACACTGGGAGGATTTCACAGTGATAAAGCACTGATGTTTACATACGTACGCTATAGTAATAAATTCATGAAGGCAATGCTAACACCCTACAGGACACTAGGGGGCGCCACTCACTGCATTGATACCCCAAAGTTTTACATGATGGTCATGTACATTATCGTTACAGACATCAGGAAGGTTTAAAGCACAGGATTCGTTTAACGATGTCGAACGAAGACGCATCTCTCTGAACCCCGCAGATTGTTCATGAACACGTCGAAGTTCGCCATCAGACGTTGAGACGTTTTTTAAACATGAAACAGAATTAATGAGACAATTTTCTCTCTCAGTATAAGTCATAATATATATATATATATATATATACACACACACAGTATTGATTTGTATAATGTCTTCAAACAGGTTTATTTTTAAGAATATTTTTATTTAGCAATTTTATAGTCTTTTTATTTAAGTAACGTAAGTAAAAACGAACCCTTACTTAGCCCTTAACAGCCTAAATAAATAAATATGAGTAAAAAATGCACAATTAATAAACAAAATTCAAAGGAAAATTCTTAATTGATGTAATTAATAATAAAATAAAATCCATACAGTTAGTAATCAGTGTAACGAACAAATCTGTCTAATTAAAAATGAAATTGAAATAATCCTCGATGATGGTCAAAACATTGTTGTTTATATTAATAATCTATACAAATAATAATGGCAAATCCCTAAATTATAGAGATTTTTATTTGTATTATTAAGGAAATGATTTAGCTTCATGTTATATTAGGGCATCGTGCTGGATTTGGTTTTTATTCATGAATATTCATATTCAGTATTTGTTTCACACTTTAGATGATTTTATTCATGTCGCACCCAAAACCCACCCCCCCACACACACACGCGCGCACACACACACACACTCCAGTCAGTCCGGCTTGTTTAAAACATCTTTAATTAAGAAAATTGCTTAAAAGTGGATTTGCTTTTTCCTTTTCTTTCTTTTTAAACCCTTCACGTTCATATAACAGTAATAATTTTGTTGACGGAGAATGAATAGGAACACACACACACACACACACACACACACACACACACACCCTCTCTCACCCCTAGCTTGTGTCAGTTGAAGTGTGCTGTGGATTTGAACAGCATTTCCTGTCAGCAGGATATGATTGATGAAGGGTTTTTTTTCCACATAGGAAGTAAATTCCCCAGGATCATTAAACTGTCATGCGATGCGTCAGGTCGTGGCGCGATCGAGACACAGCCGCTGTGTCAATCTGGCTGGGAAATCTCTGTTCGAGGATACCGAACCCAAGGCAGTCAGAAATCCCACACAGATACAGAGAAAAGTCAAGTCAAGAAGCTTTTATTGTAATTTCAGCCATATATAGCTGACGCAGTAGACTGTGAGATGAAACGACGTTTCTCCAGGACCGCGATGCTACATAAAACAACACAAAGCTTAACAACCAAGCACTTAACTCCTAGCCGCAACGTGTGCAAGCTAGTACAACAGTGCGAGACAAACGACAGGAACGCTTATGTCTACAAATAGAAATGAATCAGTACATTTGTCCAGTTATTAAAAAAAAATAAAATAATTCAGAGGACATTTGATTAGCGTTCAATATTTCTGCATTCGGAACAAATAAAGGTGGCCGCACGGTAAATCTTAGTGACACGTAATTAAGTAGCGTGTGTGTGTGCGCGTGTGTGTGTGCTTTTCTAAGTTGAAATACTGTGGTGTCCAAAGCATTTCCGCCTGATTCCAGACTCGCTCGGTGACCGACACCGTGTTAGTCAGCGACGGCTCACTGCCTCGCTGCCGGTTTGAGATTTTTATTAGATCTTTTGAAATGCCGACTCAGTCGTTTTCAGCATGTGGAGCCTCCAGTGGATCTGATGGTCTTGATGGACTCACTCTGTAATGTAGCATCAGAGGACAGTGGCTTCACTCATCACTCAGTACACTATAAAATACACCAGTCTCTCCCCAATCTCTCTCCCTTTGTTGTTTTCTTCCTTCCTGCATTCTTTTTCTTGCATTCTTCGTTTGTTCGTTCCTTCCTCCTTCCTTGGATTCGTGCTTGCTTTCATTCTTCCTTCCATGCATCATTTCTCACTTACTTTCCTTTCTCCCATTATTGCTTCCCCTTCCTATATTCCTTCCTCTTGTATCCTTTTTCCCTTCCTTCCTTTCTTCCTTCCTTCCTACCCCCCCCCAAACTTTTGTTCTCTCCCATCTTTCCTTCGTTGCTTAATTGCATTTTGCCTTTTTTTTCCTTTTCACTTACGTTCTCCCTTCCTTCCTTCCATTCTTACACTCCTTCCTCTCTTCCCTCTTTCCTTCCTTTACACATTTCCTTTCTAGTTTTCTTACTTTCTTAATTGTTGAAATAAAGTTTCTTTATTTCTTTCACTCCCATCCTTCCTTCCTTTCCACCTTTCCTTCCTTGCTTACTATTTGGCTTAATTGCAAAGAAGGTAATTCCTTATTTTCACTTCCCTTCCTTACTACCATCCTTTCTTACTTCCGTCCTTACATTCTTCCTTACTTATTTCCTTCCTTACTACCTTACTTCCCTCCTTCTTTACTTATTTCCTTCCTTACTACCTTACTTCCCTCCTTCTTTACTTATTTCCTTCCTTACTACCTTACTTCCCTCCTTCTTTACTTATTTCCTTCCTTCCTTCCTTCCTTACTTGCTTGAGAGGTCAAGGCACAGTGGAATGGAGCAGTGATGTGTATGTGCGCATGTTCGCTTAATGCCATGAATTTAGATCCAGGTGATATAAATAAATAAATAAATCCATCTGAATTCACGTGCTATAGTTCTAGCGGTCATTTGAATTATTTGTTCATTTATCTCATTCATTCATTCATTCATTTTCTACCGCTTATCCGAACTACCTCGGGTCACGGGGAGCCTCTCAGGCGTCATCTGGCATCAAGACAGGATACACCCTGGATGGAGTGCCAACCCATCGCAGGGCACACACACACACACACACACACACATTCACTCACGCAATCACACACTACGGACAATTTTCCAGAGATGCCAATCAACCTACCATGCATGTCTTTGGACCGGGGGAGGAAACCGGAGTACCCGGAGGAAACCCCCGAGGCACGGGGAGAACATGCAAACTCCACACACACAAGGTGGAGGTGGGAATCGAACCCCGACCCTGGAGGTGCGAGGCGAACGTGCTAACCACTAATCCACCGTGCCCCCCTTGATCATTTATCTGAGTAATGATTTTGTTCATTTATCACATTTGGAGCGCACACTGTACATCCACTTCAAATCTTTTTATCCCATATCCAGTCCCATAGTTTAACCGTGTATTTAAAAATACATGATCATAATATAGTCTAGCGGAGTGATTTCCTGTGATCAGCACCGGAGTGGAGGCTCACCTGCTCTTATTTCCTCTCACTGTATGTTGTTAGTAGGCAAGTGTCCGGTTTAGAGACGTTAAGGACTCCGGATTATTTCACACACGTCTTTCATGTTCTTTGTTTTTCCTGAATAATAGTTATAATGCTGTAGATACCATGTGGAGTTTGGCGAGCTGTCGTTCCTCAGATCCTCTCGGTGTGACGAGCGTCTGCTTCTGTTCTCATGGGCCGTTGGCCCGAGAGTTCAGGAGGAGAAAATGAAATGGTGGAGTTGGCAGAGAGAGGAATGATGGGCACTTATAAAGATCTAATGCACACTAATGGAAATGAGGGGAGCAGATGGTGATTTTTCTGCACACAAACACAACAAACACTTTTTCTTCTTTTACTCTCTTATTGATATCCAGCTCTTTTTCCAATAATGGTACTCTCTTTCTTTCTTTTCTGCTCTTTCCTGGGTTTGTCCATCTGTCTGTCCTTCCTCACGTTTTCTTGGTCCCCTTTTTCATTCCTCTCATCCTTCCTTCCTCCTTCCCTTTTATTTTTTTCGGTCCCTTCCTTCCTTCCTTCCTTCCTTCCTTCCTTCCTTCCTTTCTCTTGTTTTCTTGGTCCCTTTCTTCCTTTTTTCCTTTCCTTCCTTTCTTCCTTCCTTCCTTCCTTCCTTCCTTCTGTTTTCTTGGTTCCTTCCTTCTTTTCTTCAGCCCTTTCTTTTGTTGCCCCTTTCTTCTTTCCTTACTTCTTTCCATTGCTTCCTCCCCTCCTTGGTTCCGTCCTCTCTTTCTTCTTTTCTTCCTTGTGTTGCTCCTTCCTTCCTCTCTCCCTTTGTTGATTACCTTCTTCCTTTGCTTATTTACTACTTTCCCCTCTGTATTGCTTCGTCCCTTCCCCCTTTTCTTCTAACCTTTCTTCCTTCCTACCTTTCTTGGTGCTGTGCACCGAGGTCAGTGACCCTGGACATCCAATTCTTTGCTGTATCAGATCTAATCTCATATCTATATATAAAGTCCAGACTCTGCTCAGGCCCAGTGTGCAGCATCATGTAGCTTTTACAGATCAAGCCTCTTTAGTGATAAACACATTTTAAGATTTATTTTAGTGTCATTTTTGAATATTTGAATGAAAAATAAAGTCCCAAAGGGGTTCAAACGATCATTTGGACATCAGTAATATGTGCATTGATGGTTCAACACTTTTGGTACTGAAGGTCAAATTAAGGTCTCTCATCTTAGAGATACCCCTTTTCTTTCTCCTCCCTGGGGCAGATTTCTCCTCTTCGCTTCCACATGCCTGGAGATGGATGAAGCATTAGGGCGGATAATGAGGGAATCGGTGACCTGTTCACAGGCAGAGAAAAGCTTGTGTGTGTTCAGGGATGATTTAATTAGCCAGGATGTTTCTCTGAGCGTCTGAGAGCCAAACGGCTACAATAACATCAGTCGTGAAGCTTTATTAATTACCGTGTTATCTTTAAGAAGACGTTGGGAAACCTTGGAAGTGTTTCCACTTAAAAGAAGCGTGTAAACAATTAGACGAGTAAAAAATATATATATATATATGACCCACATGTGTGCGCGTGCGTGCATGTGGGGGGGGAATGGTCTCCCTCAGGTCCAGTATGCACTTGTTTAGTTCAGACTTTAAGATCTTGAGTCTGAATGTATTTTATAATATAGACTCGTGTGGAGCTGAGAGACTGTAAATCTGTATCTACAGGACTACAACACGGCTCCAGTCTCGTCAATGTTTATTATTTTATGTCTTTTTTTTTTTTTGTCTTTCACATCATGTTTATAATCTTCAGGCCCTGCACACTTGGTGTCTTAATGCTTTAACCCTTCCTCATTTATTTCATCCTTCTCCTCTCCCTTAATTTCTAACTTTATTGTTTCTTCCTTTTTTCCTTTCCTTCCTTTGTTTTTCCCTCCCTCCCTTTTGCTCTTTATTGCATCTTCCTTCCTTCCTTCCTTCCTTCCTTTCTTCCTTCCTTCCTTTTTCCCTCCCTCCCTCCCTCCTTCCCTTCATTTTGCTCTTCCTTTCTTCTTCCCCCCCATTTTGCTCTTCCTTCCTTCCTTTCTCCCTTCCTTCATTTTTCTCTCCCTCCCTTCCTCCCTCCCTTCCTTTACTTCCCTCCCTTAATTCCTTCCTTCCTCCCTTCCTTCCTTCCTTCCCATCCATTTCATTAGAGATTCATCTACATTGATCTTCTGGTCCCATGCTCGTTCCATGTCTGAATGTTTCATCATCTCACTAATCCAGCCCTGCAGTGAATTCCTCATCATCTGATTTGATGATGCGTGATGTTAGAAGTTCTCACTTCTGTGTGGAGTCCATAAGCTGACAGTGTTGTCATGTAGATGTCTTGTGGGAGCAGGTTTACAGTTGCCCAGCTCACTGCATCCAAAGATTTCTATTTGTGCATAAAATAAATGAAATGCAGATCTGAACAACTGATTAATCAAAAGTAGGGAAAAACTAAACAATGCTTCAGCAGTGTGGAAACGTGTGGCTTTTTCCCCCTGTTCCCAAAATACCTCAATGTTCCAGTATCTATGTACTAATGTCATTTTTGACTTCTTTTCACAGCTGGATATGAGTGCAGCATAACATCTGTCCTGTTAGTTGAATTCAGGCTGGTGTTAATGTCTGAAGGTTCGGATGGTATGTGAGGGTGTGATAACAGTACTGATCTGTGTTTACTGTGTCTCTGCAGAAGGAGCTGTGTAACATGATCCTGGACTGCTGCGCCCAACAGAGAACCTACGAGAAGTTCTTTGGTCTTCTGGCTGGGGTGAGGCTCGTCTCTACACACTCACCTGCATCTCCATTTACCATCATGTTTGTTTATTTACCTATCTGCCATTTTACAAGTCTGTTTACTGCCCTGTCTAGCTATCTATCTGTATAACTGTCTGATTGCCTACCTGTCTATTGACCTACTTCTCTACCCGTCTGTGTTTTCATCTCCCTCTAAATACCTACTTATCTACCTATCTGTTTATTTATCTACCTGCTTAAATACCTACTTATCTCCGGCTGTTTGTCTGTATCTCCATCTTTGTATCTGTTTTTCTGTTTGTTTATCTCCGTCTGTTTGTTTTCGCTGTTGCTTTATTTATCTCCATCGGGTTATTTATCTCCCTGTCTGTTTATTTATTTCCCTTTCTGTTTGTTTATCTCGTTGTCGGTCTGTTTACTTACCATCTCTCCACTCACTCCTCCTATGTGCCCATCTTCTTTCCTACCTCTTTATTTCACCCAGCTGTCTATCCTGCCCATACCCCTGTCTCTGTACCTGTCTATTTCTCTGTCCATTGACCTCCTTGTCTGTCTGCATGTTTGCCCATGTTTTGTGTTTCCCGCTAGCTGGTTTCATCTTTCTCTTCCTCTCTGTGTGTCTATAAAAATCTCATCACTCACAGGGGGGAAAAATTTGAAACTAGAACTCATTGTGTTCTTCGATCTTCCCTTCTGTAGGTTTCCCTTTCAAGAAAGATTAAATGTGTGCTTTCTTTAGAAAGCCTGAACCTTAAACCATCACACACTCGCAGGAAAATCTTCCTCTCGGAGTCTATTTATACCTTACAGTTGCTAATTGGTGATTTTATTTCTGTCTGGTTCGTCAGTATCGTCAGAACTTATTGCATGTCTAAGTTTAAAGTGTTTTTTCTCTGCTTAAAACACAAAGCTGCTAGAAACTTAGTGCCTGGAGGTGTGTTTTAGCACTTAGGAGACATGCAGATTTTTTTTATTACCGACTCCTAACTGAGAAACAGCAGGCTTCATGTTTCCCTTTTTTCCCCCCCTCTCCTCCTTTGCCTGTGTCTGCATCTGTCCATGAGCTTCACTTTCCAGTCCTCCGTCTCTTCTTCCTTCCGCTCGGCTGAACGGCTCCAGCCTGCGATTCGTCTCGTTACCTATTTTATTTCCTGCTGTCTGTGTCTGATGTTTATTTCTCCCTTTGTGAATCTCTGCAGCGCTTCTGCTTGTTGAAGAAGGACTACATGGAGAGTTTTGAGGCCATCTTCCAGGAGCAGTACGAAACCATTCACAGGCTGGAGACCAACAAACTCCGCAACGTGGCTCGAATGTTCGCACACCTCCTCTATACAGACTCCGTCCCGTGGAGCGTGAGTGACGTGGATCGTTTTCAGCATCGGTCCTGCTTAATAATCAAATAATACACGTCCCCTCGAGCTAGTGATATGACTCATCACTTAGTCACAAAGATAGGATTGCTTTTCTGCATAGAAACCTTTAACAGCCCTTTTTTTTAACATCATAATTATATTGCCTTAAAGAAGAAGCAAAATTTGGTTGCTATACTGAAGCTTTTATTTTATTTTATTAGTGAAGTCTTTTATTTATTTATTTATTTTATTTTTTATATATAATTTATAATTTTTTTTATAATTATAAAATTTTTATAAAAATATTGTATACATTTTTTAATAATTTTTAATTAATTAAATTATTTTTAATTTATTATTATTGTTATCGTTGTTTTTTTTAATGCCGTGCTATGAACTGGTTGGTCTGCAATTCCCTGCAGGTTCTAGAGTGCATTCGAATGAGTGAAGAGACGACGACGTCCTCAAGCCGTATTTTCGTCAAGATCCTCTTCCAGGAGCTGTGTGCCTACATGGGACTTCCGAAGCTCAACGAGAGACTCAAGGACATGTGAGTTGCCCCCTTGATTGAATTGTGCATTATAAACTCCCCTCTGAGGAAAACACACACATTGCATGTAAACGGTGCTGTTTTGACTGCAGGACACTGCAGCCCTACTTCGAAGGCCTGTTCCCTCGCGACAACCCGAGGAACACCAGATTCGCCATCAATTTCTTCACCTCCATCGGTCTCGGAGGCCTCACGTAAGAAACGCCTCTTTTTCCTCTGTAGGCCATGTGCGCACATATTACATCTCTTTATAGTACGATAATGGTAACCTTTTACAGGGCACTCCCATTCAAATGTCAAGCTTAGAATAAGGAAATCTAAGGTTAAGGGTTTAGCCATTGTGAATAAATGTCATCAGTTTCCATGCAAACATGCAGCCTAATAAGGTGTTAATAATCTGACTGAATGCAGTGGAGTTGAATTTAAATAATGAGGCTAATCAAAAGGTGGGACTTTAAATTAAACTGGAGCCTTGGGTGCATCTCAGTCAGCTCTGTAGTGAATTAAATGTTTAATCATTATATTGCAAATTGTGGCGCTGTAAAGAAATTTCTGGCATCACCGCTGGCATTGATCAGTAACATGCAGGACTGATAACTCTGACATATCCTTCTAGCTAGTGTTTTTTTTTTATAGAACGTCAAAGTTTAAAAAACTGCTAACGAACAACAGTAGTAATTACAACAATGATGATAAGCCTACAACCGTTATAACAAGCTACTTACATTTGTAGACAAAGTCTCCACTCCCTGTTATTACGACATATATTTTAGATCATGGTCTAATATATCAAGCCATGAGCTTCTGCTATTACTAGGGGTTCTGGTACCTAAACGTCTCTCTCTCTCTTAAACAGAGATGAGCTAAGAGAGCATCTAAAGAACGCCCCAAAGATGATCATGACCCAGAACCAGGACGTCGAGTCTTCTGACTCTTCCTCCTCCTCATCCTCATCATCAAACTCGTCGTCCTCGGGCAGTGACTCGGACTCCAGCGACTCGGATGACTCGTCTGACAGCTCCAGCTCTTCAGGTACGCGCCCTCGCTCATTCTTCAGTGTACTAATCCCTCTCGCAGTATCCTCGTATATAGCCTTTCGTGTACTAATCCCCCTCTCAGTACATTCGCTAATCTCTCAGTATACTAAATCCTCTTTCAGTATGTTAAGTCATCTGAGTATTCCAATCCCTCTCTCAGAACATTCGCTAATCTTGGTATACTAATCCCTTTGAGTACACTCGCTCATGTCTCAGAATACTAATCCCTCTCTCAGTACATTTTTCCCATCTCCCAATATACTAATCTCTCTCAGTACGCTTATTCCTCCTTCAGTGCATTAGTCCGTTCCTTTGTACACTAGCCTGTCTGTCCTCATCAGTGTGTGTGTGGGGGTGGAGAGAGAGAAAGGGAGAGATATCATCTCATTTTTCCTGTTTCCTGATATGATCTTATCATTTCCTTCTTATCATTTACACCCTGTCAGGTGCTCAGATATGAGGGCAGGCACTTTGTAATTTAGAGCTTAAAATAAACAGCAAGGGGCAATAAGTGAAGTGATGCTGAATCAGCTGTAGCCTGTGTATTATAGCGTGTGTGTGTAATTGCTTTAATTGGCTTCTTGTATATCATTTAATTGGCTTATTGTGCTAGTTAAGGGTGTGTTATTGTCTAAATGACATCAGGTCACCCACACATGTCTCGTTCCTGACTAAGCATTAGCCGTTAGCATTGAGATAATGAGGATGAAAGTTACTCAGAAATTTACAAAAGACAGAAACACACACACACACAAAGCTTTATGGTGGTGACCTGGTTTGAGGCTGTCAGAACTCTCTGGTGTAATTCTTAAGGGTATTCAGTAGCAGGCTTGGTAACCACACACAGCCTGAAACGAGTTGCAGTCATGTCCTAATTCATAATGTTTATTGAGTCCCCTTGTTTTCCCCCCTTGAATTCCCTCTTAGTTTCTCCCAACATAATTTATAATGCATGAGTGACTGACAGATCCATTCGGATTCCATCCCTGCAGCATCAGTGCGGTGCTGGGAAGTTACAGCTCCTTTAAATCTTACTTACACAAATTCAGAATTAAAGCCCCTGACAACTCTTTTCTCCATAATTAGCTACACCACACAATAACTTGACTGAAGCACTGTCTGCTTTCCTCGTGCTAATTGTTTCCTCTATTTCTGCTTTTCCACAGATTCAGACTCAGACAAGAAGCAGAAAAAGATTTCCCAACATGGAAAGAAGCATAAGGAGAAGAGCTCTAAACACAGCTGTCCTGCAGAAGAGAGGCAAAGTAAAAGAAACCAGAAACTAGACAAAAGTGCGGAGGACCCTCTAAGACAACGGGACAAATCCCATAAGGATATGCGAGAACGTGGGCGAAGGGACTCGCCTGTGCAAGCTCGTGGACGAAAAGAATCTCCTGATTTGCAAGAGCGTGGGCAAATGCACTCTCCTGACTTGCAAGCACGTGCGAGAAGGGACTCTCCTGATGTACGGCCTCGTGGAAGAAGAGACTCGCCTGATAAACGCAGGCGAAAGGACTCTCCTGATGTACCACCTCGTGGGAAAAGAGACTCACCCGATAAACACAGGCGAAAGGACTCTCCTGATGTACCACCTCGTGGGAAAAGAGACTCACCCGATAAACACAGGCGAAAGGACTCTCCTGATGTACCACCTCGTGGGAAAAGAGACTCACCTGATAAACGCAGGCGAAAGGACTCTCCTGATGTACGTCCTCATGGAAGAAGAGACTCACCTGATAAGCGCAGGGGAAAGGGTTCTCCTGATGTACGACCTCGTGGGAAAAGAGACTCACCTGATGAGCGTGGGCGCGACAGAAGGGACTCGCCTGTTGCGAGAGAGAAAGAGAGAAAGGACTCGCCGGTTGCACGAGGCAGAAGGGAGTCGCCGGTTGCACGAGGCAGAAGGGATTCGCCGGTTGCGCGCAGCAGAAGGGATTCGCCGGTTGCGCGCGGCAGAAGGGATTCGCCGGTTGCACGCGGCAGAAGGGAGTCGCCGGTTGCACGCGGCAGAAGGGAGTCGCCGGTTGAGCGCGGCAGAAGGGAGTCACCGGTTGAGCGCGGCAGAAACGAGTCGCCTGTTGCACGCGAACGCGGGAGAAGGGAGTCGCCTTTTGCCCGCGAACGCGGGAGAAGGGAGTCGCCTTTTGCCCGCGAACGCAGGAGACGGGAGTCGCCTGATGCGCGCGGGAGACGGGAGTCGCCTGATGCGCGTGGGAGACGGGAGTCGCCTGATGCGCGCGGGAGACGGGAGTCGCCTGATGCGCGCGGGAGACGGGAGTCGCCTGATGCGCGCGGGAGACGGGAGTCGCCTGATGCGCGCGGGAGACGGGAGTCGCCTGATGCGCGCGGGAGACGGGAGTCGCCTGATGCGCGCGGGAGACGGGAGTCGCCTGATGCGCGCGGGAGACGGGAGTCGCCTGATGCGCGCGGGAGACGGGAGTCGCCTGATGCGCGCGGGAGACGGGAGTCGCCTGATGCGCGCGGGAGACGGGAGTCGCCTGATGCGCGCCACCGCAGCTGGCAATACAAAACCCGAGATAATGAGGACTCACGTAAATACAAGGACACCAAGATAAACAGAGAGTGCAGACGCAGCCAAGAGCAAGAGAGGTCAAAGTCAAAATCTCAGGAGAGAAGCAGCAGAGACTCGTATAGGAACGGAACGGAGCGTGACGACAAGGAGAACCGGTACAGAGAGTCCAGGAGGAGAGAGGACAGAAGTGTAGAGAGATCACCCAGAAGACGCAGATAGCCCACAGCACGGGACAAACCAGTTAATACATTGCAAACTTTGAACCATGAAATGCAGTGTTTCTGTACAAACTAGCAGTGCATTGTGGGAAATATGGACAGTTTTAGATTCCCATTGGACAGTAGAAATTTGAGTAGTGTTGGTAACCTGGAGGATATTTTGTATTTTCTGAATTCCCTAAAATGTTTTGTGTTTATATGACCATTAAAAGAACCAATTAAATGACTGGCTTCAGTGTTGCATTTGAAATGTGGACTGGATTTAATAATTAGTTTCACCAGCTAGTTTTACATTCTACAGAGGAATAATCAGCATCTTTTTTTGCATAAAAAAGTGGATATTTGTACCACTTATGTGATTAACACTGTTAGATGTATTGTGCACATTGTAAAAGGTTAAATGTGGGACAAACTACAAAAAAAATCCTTGGGACCTGATTTCTTCTGTTCACTGAGGATATTTTAAAGAGTTGCTGAAACTGATATTTCAAGTCTTTATTTTTCTCTTTTTTCTCTCTCTTTTTTTTTTTTTTTTTTTTGAGAATTTTGAGCGTTGTCACCATAGTTGCAAAAGGGTTTGTCTATGGAGCAATGCTTTACTTTTTAACAATATCTTCAATTGTTCTCTTAAAATACAAACATCAAGCTAGAAATGTGCGCAAACAGATTTATGAATTAGCTGAAAACTGGAACTTGGCTAAATTAGTTAGCTAGTTAGATTTCACACTCATAGGTTTGCTATGACATCTGGTTAGAAGTGCACTCATTCAGATCATGCCTACCTAGATAGAAACATTTCCTCAGTGGAGAAGAAATGTGAGGCATATTGTATTGTACTGTATTGAGAACCTTTCCTTTAAAATAAAATATGCAAATAAAATGCTGTAGTGCGTTAAATATATTGGTATGTTTATTCTCTTTTTCTTTGTGACAGGAAAAGTAATGTTCAGTCAGCCAGACATCCCGTCTCTACAGTTCTTGGTCATTCTGGAAAGAAACTAACACACAAACCAATACTGTCACTTCTAATCTGACAAACGCTGACGCTGATGCGTCCTTTCTGCCCTCCAGGAACTCGGGAAAAGAACCAGGCTGCACTTTAATAAAGCCACCATTCACCCCTCAGAGGGTAAACAGCGAATACCTAACCTAGAAACGTGTCCTGCCTTTGTAGGGGTATGTAATGTGTAGATTGTCCTTCGTGACCATGTAGCAGCCAATCACAAGCTAGAGTGCTGGATGTAGAAAGGGATGAAAGGAAACTACTGGAACTGAAAAGGGATAGGTGGATGGATGATATAAACTGATGGAACTGACAATATGGGGGATGGTTAAATGACCAGATTGGTGGAAGGATGGATAGAATTGAGTAACTGATAACAGGAAGAATAGATGGATGATAAACTTGGAACTGAAAAAGGAATAGAAGGATGATAAATTGATAGAACAGTAAAGGATTGATGGAAGGATGTTATGTCAATTGCTAAAACCAATATCGATTGTATTAGAGTTGGATGGAAATACGATTGATAAACTGATATAACTACAAATAGAGTGTAATATTGCATTAAAGATGAACTGGTTGAACTAATAAAAAATGGATGAAGAAAAGAATGGATGGAAATATTTTTAGTAATGTGTTTAATCTGCATCAATCCTGTTTAGAATCAATACAGATTCTGGCCTGAAGTCCGTCAAGTGGTTTTATCGGGTGATGAAGGGAGAAAGAGAGAATTATTTACCTCAGGACTGGAGGACTCCGACGGCTCGACTTAAAGGAGAAACACAGCCTCTTCGTCATTTGTCAAACACGAAATCATCCATCGTTTTTAGAGCCCTAACTTCCAAGAAAATTCAAAGATAAATAGAGGAGTAGATGCTATTGATCCCCATGGCGAAATTTTTTGTAATACAGAGTGTAAAGTGCATAAAACAAGAGTAGCGTGTGCCAGCAGGAGAGGAGGCATGATTGCCAACTCGAGTTTTTCACATAAACAGAGGGAAAGAAGGATAAACAGGCTTTTCTGGGTGGAGAAAGTAGAACATAAAGTAAGACACTGAATATATATAGAAACGTGTACACAGTAAATAACGTGTGCTGTAGACAGCAGGGATGGATGGAGGGATGGAAGATTTATGGCAGGACAAGGACTATGAGAATGATGGTAGAAAAGAGGAACTAATGGATGGAGGAGATGGTGATAAATAGATGTAAAGCTGGATAAATGGAGAACGGAATGTGGACAGATAGAAGGGTTAAGGAGAGGAAGAATCAGAGGATGAAATATGAAAGGAAGAGTAAAGTAACAGAAGAGGGCATGATTATTATGAGTAGGTTTTATGATAATGTATGAACAGGTGAAAGTTCATTGTAAATTAATATATAGATGAAGAGTTTATGATAAACTAAGTGATCAGTTGATGGGTTTACAATAAATGGAAGGAAGAAGGGATGAGTTTACTTTTGCTCACATTATGGAGTCTTCTCACATATTTGGATGAATGGATGTATGATGGAATCTTCTCCCATGGATGCGCAGAATCCTGCATATTGGATAGATGGACATACGGAAGGATGGAATCTTCCTAAATCCATTTGAATGGATGGATGAATGGAATCCCGCACTTTGGATGGAATGATGTATGATGGAATCTTCTTACACATTTGGATGAACTGATGGATGATGGAATCTTATCACATAGATGCACAGAATCCTGCACTTTGGATGGAAGGACAGACAAATGGATGGTAATCTTCCCAAACATTTGTATGGATGGATGGATGGATAGAAGGAAGGAAGGAATCCTGCAGTTTGGATGGAAGGACAGACGAATGGATAGAATCTTTCCAAACATTTGGATGGAGGGATGGATGGATAGATGGTTCAAATTCAAATGTATTTGCATAGCGCTTTTAACAATTGACGTTGTCTCAAAGCAGCTTTACAGAACATCAACATAAAGAAAAACGTTAATATAAAGATTAATATAATACAAAAAAAATCAAGATTGATATCAGATATATTTAAATGTATTTGTATTTATCCCCAATGAGCAAGCCTGAGGTGACTGGAAGGCACACTGGATAGACTGATGGATGCTGATAATCTCTCACATTAGATGGATGGATTATGAAATCTTCTTACACATTAAATGGGTAGATAAATGGAACAAATGATATACAAATAACGCATGAATAATGAAATGTCATTTGTATCTGCAACATTACACTGAATATACACAGAATGAAATGCACATAAATAAACACATAAATAAATCCAGACCCATAATAATAAAAGAAATGAATCAATAGATAGACATCATACATGTATGTGTTTCTGTTATGTTTTATATAAACCTGTGAAAGCTGCTCTGTCTTTGGACTCCAATGGGAAGTTTCTGTGTTGCTAACTAACATATTAACGGATGCAGGATAATGATGCAGTCTGACGTGTTCTACCGCTTGGAGGTCAGTGCTGACCTAAGCGATTTATTCCCATAACCTACCCTCAACAAGGAGAATTTTATTTATAGCAGGGGACGATGCCGTGCTCCCATTTTAGCTAGTATTAACAGTAGTATTGACAGCGGCTAGCTGACAGGTGTTTGCGTAGTGTCCATTGTACAGGTGTATATAAAGATCTATTTAGTATCATATAAAGTTTGGTAATGTCTGAAATGGTTACTATAGAAACCATAACATATGAGCATTAATGTGAATGTATATATTACTATAAATGATTTGCCTTGCGGGGGGCACGGTGGCTTAGTGGTTAGCACGTTCGCCTCACACCTACAGGGTTGGGTTAGGGTTAGGGTTAGGGTTAGCATAGCATGGAGTTTGCATGTTCTCCCCGTGCCTCGGGGGTTTCCTCCGGGTACTCCGGTTTCCTCCCCCGGTCCAAAGACATGCATGGTAGGTTGATTGGCATCACTTGAAAATTGTCCATAGTGTGTGATTGCGTGAGTGAATGAGAGTGTGTGTGTGCCCTGTGATGGGTTGGCACTCCGTCCAGGGTGTATCCTGCCTTGATGCCCGATGACGCCTGAGATAGGCACAGGCTCCCCGTGACCCGAGGTAGTTCGGATAAGCGGTAGAAAATGAGTGAGTGAGAGAGATTTGCCTTGCAGCTGCAGCTACTATCAGATCTGCTGTTCTAGAAAACGATCACCTTCTAACCAATCGGATCGGAGAATTCAGAAACATTGGAGTATGCTTTTATTTGGATGATAGCTCGGTATTTTTATAAAATCTCTATTTTATTTATTCACTGATTTGTGTTGTGATGCATGCTTGGGCAGTGGTGTATGTCTACAAGAGTTTTCAGATTTTGTTTTTCTTAGAACAGACTAGTAGAATGGAGACTTAGATGATAAATGGGTGATGGGGTAGATGGGAGAACAGATGGAGAGTTTGTGGAAAGATGGATGGATTGGAGAATATAAAGATGACTGGATGGATGGAAGGAAGAGTGGATGATGAATGGGTGGATGGAATATAAACTGAGACTAGCAATGGAAGGATGGAAAGTAGAACAAAGTACAACGCTGAAGATAAAGTTGATGGGATGGATGTGAGATGGGAGATAAATGGGAGGACGAATCGCCGTGTGGATGGATGATGACGGAAATGGTGGAAAATGAATGGCTAGGAGAATAGATCATAAAGTGATTTATATTGTGAATAGACTGAATAGATGGGTGAATGGATTATGAAGGGATTGAAGGAAGGATGGATGAAAGGAGGGGGCTGCTTGGATGTACAGTAACTTGATAGTGTAATAGCTAGAAGGATGGAATGAGGAGTGCATGAATGGTTAAAGGTGGAACGGTAGAAAGATAGATGAGATCTAAAAGATAGGTGGATTAATGAGAAACTGAAAGAACTGACTAATAAAATGATTGGTGGATGGATAATAAAGTGAAAATGGGTGGACAGATGGAAGAAAACAAAAAATTAAGAATAGATTGTATATTGATAACTGATGGATGGATGGATGGATGGATGGATGAGAAACTCAGAACTAAAAAGGATGAATTGTTAATAAACTGACTAGCAACAGGATTGGTGGAAGGAGGATGGATAGATGAATGAGTAACTGATAGTTGGATGATAAACTATTTGAACTGGAAAAAGGAATGGAAGGATGATAAAAATTATAGAACAGAAATGGATGGCTGCCTGGATCAGATGGATGGATGGATGGCTGACAGTCTGGCTGGCTGTCTGGATGGATGGATGGATCAGATGGATGGGTGAGTGGATGGATGGATGGATGGATAGATATTATGCATGTTATGCAAATGGGTAGAACCAAAATGGATGGTATTATGGGTGGATGGATAGATGATTGATAAACTAATAGAACTACAAAAATAGTGTAATAATGGATAGAAGATATACTGGTTAAACTAATAGGAAATGGATGAATGGATGGAATAAATGTGTTTATTAATGTGATTAATCAGCATTAATCCTGTTTAGAATCAAAGCAGATTTTGGCTTAAAGTCCGTCGTGGTTTATTATGTGATGGAGAGGGAAAGAGAATGAGAATTATTTACCTCAGGACTGGAGGACAAACACATCTATCCCTCACGTAACTCACTCTTAGCTACTGATTCTTTATTTCTTTTTGTGCAGACGTTAGCGTTTACATTTCGACCAGTTGTGTTGAGAATTTCTCATCTGAGTGCTGAATGTAGCACTCCATTAGCAGAGACTCGCATAGCATTCGCAGCTATGTGGCGGTGTGTGCATCTGTCTCGCGCATCTTTTTCAGTGCTCTATTTAGGACACAGCCCTGTTCAGTCTAGCTTTCTGTTTTAAGCCTAAGCCTAATTAATAAATAAACACAGTGGTCATAAAGTTCTTGGATGTTCCGCTGACGAACGAGTCATGTTGAAAACATCCTGTTTCTCATGATACGCGATCGTTTTTCTTGGGTCATGGGAGATTTATGTGAAGCAGTGACAACACACAATATAAACAGGGGCAACAAATCCTGAAGGCTTTTTCCGCTGCAATCCTTTAGGGGTTTAACAAAATGGATCTGGATCTGGATCCTGATGTCTGTGTCTGTATTCAGATTTCAGTGTGGAAGTGAATGTGGTCTAAAAGAAAAGAAAACTACTCTGACCTCTGGGAGAAACCCAGAGCGCTGGAGTGGGACTGATTTTCATCCTCTTTATGCAGCCCACACACTCATATGGGATGTCCATGACACCAAATCCACAGTTTAAACTCTTGATTATTTATTTTCATAGATATTGCTCAATAGGCACCGACTACAACGTACGTTATTTAAATATATGCATGTAAAAACAGGAAGAAATGATCCTGCAAATGTAAAAGAATTCCTTCCTTTTGGCTGCTGAATTGCAAGTTAAAGCCAAAAAGATATTCATTCATTCATTCATTTTCTACCGCTTATCTGAACTACCTCGGGTCACGGGGAGCCTGTGCCTATCTCAGGCGTCATCGGGCATCAAGGCAGGATACACCCTGGACGGAGTGCCAACCCATCGCAGGGCACACACACACTCTCATTCACTCACGCAATCACACATTACGGACAATTTTCCAGAGATGCCAATCAACCTACCATGCATGTCTTTGGACCGGGGGAGGAAACCGGAGTACCCGGAGTGAACCCCCGAGGCACGGGGAGAACATGCAAACTCCACACACAAGGCGGAGGTGGGAATCGAACCCCCAAACCTGGAGGTATGAGGCGAACGTGTTAACCACTAAGCCACCGTGCCCCAGAATCAAATCAGTCATTCATAAATATCCCAGAATGCAATGCCTTGATGCTAAAAATGACTAAACAGTAAGCTGAAAGTAACTTGAAGATTAAGGAAAGATGGATTAACATTTTTATCTTCTCATTATTTAAAGCGGAATGGGAGTGGCTTAGTGGTTAGCTCTCCAGGGTTGAGGGCTGATTCCTATCACCGCTCTATGTGCACAGAGCTTGCATGATCTCCCTGAGGTTCCCACCCCAGTCCAAAGGCATGCACTATAAGCTGACTGACATCTCTGAATTATCCATAGTGTCTGAATGAATATGTGTGTGTGTGTGTAAGATTGTGCTCTGTGACGAGTTGGTATCCTGCCCAAGGTGTCCCCCACCTTATACCACCAGTCCCCTGGGACTCCATGTTCCCCATGACCCTGTGTAAGATCTGCAGAACATGAATTGATGTATGGATAGATGGGATTTGTGTGGACTTTGTAGGTAATTATAAATAATAAAGTAGCTTTATATTATTTGATGCACAACATATGTATTTTGAAGTAGATACCTGTCTCAGCAGTTGCATCATCTGGGTTTGTTCCTGTCATTTACCTACAATTTCCTCCAACACTTTTCTTTTGGCCTTTTCCGCTCACCCTTTTCTCTGTCCATATGGACCACAGGCTCAAAGGGCTCTCAGGTCTCACTGCAAAGCTGTACATTTTTCATGTGACTAGGTGGAAATCGATCAACTAATTAGGTGTCTTAGAGGGTCACTGTAATTGTCTCATTGTCTCCTCTGTGGGGAGGCAGGGGTGTGATCGATAGGTTAACTCTGTGTGTGTGTGTGTGTGTGTGTGTTTGAGTTTGTGTAATTCGCCTGATTAGCCACCCCACCATTGGTGTCAGCATAGTTTGTGAATTCTGGCTCTAACAGTTCATCGACCTCAGCTACGTCTCTCCAGTTCATGATCTCATTTACATTAGGCAAAGTTTTATTGCCTTGCTAATGGGTCCAGCAGTGGTGGGATTTGAACTCATAACATTTGGATCCAAAGGTCAGTTTCTTAACAACTGAGCTAGCGCCACACAGTAATTGGACTCCACTTGAGATGTGTACATATTTTTTATATTCCTGCTCACATAATTATTATGTTTATACTCACCTGCATTATTGTATGACAAGCTTAGCTGCTTCTCTTTGTAATATAATCTAACAAACTAGCCTAAGTGAAACTAATAAATGAATGAGCACTGTAAATGCATCACAAAGTACCGTATCATGTTCATGAACATAGTCTTTCTTAGTCCCCTGAGCATATCTGATCACACGTGCATGAAATGAAAAACTTTTCAGTCCCTATTCATTTTTATCTTTCTGAATAACGGATTGGGGGCACGGTGGCTTAGTGGTTAGCACGTTCGCCTCACACCTCCAGGGTTGGGGGTTCGATTCCCGCCTCCGCCTTGTGTATGTGGAGTTTGCATGTTCTCCCCGTGCCTCGGGGGTTTCCTCCGGGTACTCCGGTTTCCTCCCCCGGTCCAAAGACATGCATGGTAGGTTGATTGGCATCTCTGGAAAATTGTCCGTAGTGTGTGATTGTGTGAGTGAATGACAGTGTGTGTGTGTGTGTGTGTGCCCTGTGATGGGTTGGCACTCCGTCCAGGGTGTATCCTGCCTTGATGCCCGATGACGCCTGAGATAGGCACAGGCTCCCTGTGACCTGAGATAGTTCGGATAAGCGGTAGAAAATGAATGAGTGATTGAGTGAATAACGGATTCACATTTCATCCATCCATCCATCCATCCATCTATCTGTCCATCCAAGAATTCTGAAGGAAGGCCTCAGTTAATTGAGTTCTCTAGAACACAGGTGACTGGAGTCATATCATAAATCTTTTATTCTATAGTAAAGTATTAAAACTGAAGACGTTTAATACAGTTCTGTTGTTCCCTTCTGTAATAAGTGAAACCACCATTTTCAGAATAGACTTCATGACTTTTAGACTTCATGATCAGGATAAAGTGCTTAAGGAAATGAAGTGAGTATGTTTTTCAGAATACTGCAAGTCTTAACTTCTCACTTTTCTGGCCTGGGGTCATCAACATATTTGGGAGATGTTCAAATTTTGATCCACGTTGTCTGGTGCTGATGGATTCAGACTTCCTGGTTTAATTTTGATCTCAGGATACTGTCTATGTTGAGTTTCACCTGTGTGTGTATGTGTGTGTGTGTGTGTGTGTGTGTGTGTGTGTGTGTGTGTGTGTGCATGTGTTCATGGTGCACTGCAATAGACTGCCATCCATTATGTGCTAAAGGTCACCACAAATCTTTATTTCATGTCTCATGATGTTTCCATTACTTTGGCAGAATTCAGCTCACTGGTCCTTGAATATAAGTAGTCTAACTTGTTTATTTTTCCAGGCTGCATGAAGATGGATGGATTTGTGTGTGTGTATGTGTTTGTGTGTGTGTGTGTGTGTGTGTGTGTGTGTGCCATCCTTCGTGTCCTTGGCCCGTCCCTCACAAGAGGTCTTTGCGCTACGGTAATGATGCTATTCATCACTGACGTAGTTGGTGGGATTTTGGATTAACCCGTGCTCGGTTAATGGAGAGATCATAATTACAGAAGTATGAAAAAGTGTCTTACTGTGAGCTGCACTTATAGAATTTTTGCACTGAATGAGAGCAATCAGTTTCTCCTCCATCTTTCTTAAACTTGATATGTATGACTGCCCCAGGCTGTCTCTTAGGGCCTGATGCAGGTACAAATCAGTGTATATTCAGTGAAAAGTCCTCTTTTTTTTATTACAAATCAAATTATATATGGTAGTGGTGAAAAATATGCTAGTGGTGTATTTTTGATGGACGTCAAGTTCTTGAGAAACTTAAAGCCCAAACATAATCCTGAAGTCCAACCATAAAAACCAAATCCAAGCTTAAACCTCACCTTACCTCTAACTAGCTCCAATCATAAACCCCATTTAACTCTAAATGCCAACCCTAAACCAATAATATCCAATAATAAGGGCTACTCCTAAACCATAAGTGCAAATCTACAGTATGGTAATCACAAACTATAATCATAAACCCCAATCCATTCAAAACTTTTCAAAACTAAACTAAGATTACACTTGCTTTTTTAAGTATTAGACTTAAAATAAGGACTTACAAAAAGTCTTACTTAAGACTTACTTAAAATAAGGACAACTACAAAAAAGGGGGGCACGGTGGCTTAGTGGTTAGCACGTTCGCCTCACACCTCCAGGGTTGGGGTTCGATTCCCACCTCCGCCTTGTGTGTGTGGAGTTATCATGTTCTCCCCGTGCCTCAGGGGTTTCCTCCGGGTACTCCGGTTTCCTCCCCGGTCCAAAGACATGCATGGTAGGTTGATTGGCATCTCTGGAAAAATTGTCCGTAATGTGTGAGTATGTGAGTGAATGAGAGTGTGTGTGTGTGTGCCCTGCGATGGGTTGGCACTCCGTCCAGGGTGTATCCTGCCTTGATGCCCGATGACGCCTGAGATAGGCACAGGCTCCCAGTGACCCGAGGTAGTTCGGATAAGTGGTAGAAGATGAATGAATGAATTACAAAAAACTACAAAAAATGCATGCAGTCTATGGACATGTACCAGGCCCAACATGAACAGCGGGGGCAGTATGTGAAATATACATATATCTGTTTAACAATCTGATGTGCCAGTGCTACTGTTCCACCATTTTTATTGCTTACCTTACCTTATTTGAAAACAGAGGTACGTTCAACGACGATATCTTGGTACTGGTGACTGATATTTCGACTCTTATCTGCCCCCTAATGGACAAACTAGATAGTCTTCCACAGGAAACTAACCCTCCATCTCTTTTGGTCATAATTTTTGAAAAAGATCCGAAAAGGCTTCAAACCATATTTTTTTCTCTATGATGCTAATATTTTTCACACCACTACCTCTACATCTGTCCTCACTAGGCTGTTTCTGAGAATTAGATGGGTTCCTGTTATGAGGAAGCTGATCAGAATTGCCAGATTCAATAATTCCCTACTCACTTGGGCTCATTTTAATCACACTGAGCTGAAAAAAATGTCCTTGGGCTGATGGATCTAATTTGGCAAAGTAACTGTTTGGGATGGTTTTAGACCATGAACGGTTGGCATGAGAAAATCCAATCTGGCAAATGTGCTTCTGATTTGTGAGTCCCTTCGCTGTGTGGAAGATTAAAATGAATTTAGCTGAACGAGTGTCTGCAGTCACGGTTTAGTGATTTTTCCACTCTAATACCTAACTTACTAAAAGCCGATCACGGACAGATTATTCGAATTAGGTGTTTTAGACACAGCAGGGTAAAAATATGTCATGTTCTAATTGCCACAGTTTTTGTCTACTTAGTGTTTTTAATAGCGCATGAGCAATGTATTGTCATTTTTCTTTTAAGATCACCTTGCTCCATCAACTTTCTTTGTTTTCCTCATTCATTCATTTAGTTTGGATAAAATTAGCATTAAAGGCTTAACAACCTAGAAACCTTCTTCTAGCTATAATTAGTGAGCCTATTAACATTTAGTAACATTTATCTGTAGCTGAGATCATTAAAATTAAATAGCTTTTCCAGTTACTAGCCACTTATATTAATTAGCTACTGTAGATATTTCCAGTTAAAACTAACTGAGCCAATATCAATATCTTTTGCTAGTTTGATAATGGTTACTTTACGGTTACTTAATGTTTATTGCTTCTTGCTATGAGTGATTTAAGACCTTTATAATAGAATACCCTATAGTACCTTGTAGAATAACTAGCAACTGCATCAAAAGGATAATTTTGTTGAAACATAGCTACTGTCAAAGATAATCGGCTTGTACTGTATCTTGAGAAGTTACAACTATAAAGCAGCTTCCCAGATACTGCTCACTTCTCACATGAATAATTCTGTCTTCTACACTAATAGTCATATTTAGCCATTGTTCATACTAGCAAGTCAGACAATTTAGGAAATTTCACGTTTGTAATGATAGAATTAGTTCTAACAACTTCTGATAGGTGTTCATTCCAAACGATTATATGATCTTACTTCCAGTTACCTGATTCTGTGTTCTGTAGATGAATAGTAAAGAAAATATTCATTAATATGCAGCATTACATCCTTGAAGCTGGTTTTACAACCTATAAAACTCCCTTACAGTGCTTTGGATTAGCTAGTCTTATGTAGCCAGACCTTCAAACTGACACCAGAAGGTCTGGATTCCATAGGCCAAGAACCACCCAAGAGGGTATGTGACTGACATATAACCCTAACCGATCACAGATCATTTTGTTCAGCATCACGTATAGGGGTGTGAAAATGTAAAGTCAATACCCCTACAAAAATATACCGTCATACAGTCATTGTTCAATTAATTAAGACTTGCATATCAATGAGCCTGTACCGTGAACTTCACATCATTTGGAAACTCCTGTCTTAACCGATCCTAATAAGCGCTCATTGTCAACACATCAGCTTCCTTCTTCCACAAGGGAACTAGCGGGTCTTGACGGCTTTGTTTCCAGGCGGACCGTTAAAAAACCAGACACACACTTCTCCCTGAAACACTGTAGAATACAACCAACCAGATGACGACTTTGAAACGCCTGAAGTGTTTCCAGTTTTGTTTGCTGGCGATATTGCTATCTTAAATACATTTTTTAGTAGTAAGCAGCATCTGAATTATTTTCAAAATAATGTGCTTTTTCAAGTCGCCACCTACTTTTTTTATACAGTTGAGTAAGGTTAATAGCAAGCTAGTGTACCATCCCATTGCTCTATTAGAGCATTGTCTTGTCAGAATGCATGTTAATCAGTAAGAGGATACCGAGCTGAGATTTGGCTACCATTTCTCAATAGTACTTGTTGAGTGAGGGTGGAGTTCAGGCTGCGTCCTTGAAAGCCTGTGTTTAAACTCTAAAATAGAGCTTTAGTGGATGACCACGACTGCAGCGTGCAATTAGGAGGCCGTACACCTACCGAGGAAGAAGCTCACCATGGCATCACACACTACTCTGATTTGGTGAAATAGCAATTTTTAGATGAAAGCAAATTAAATAACTGTAAAGAAAAGCAAATGTATCAGTTTTATCAGTGTTGCTTGCATGGGGATTGTACAAACTGAAGTGTTGGATTAGTGCTGGTTGGCATCTCATTCATCATTTGATGAATCATATCAAGAGTAGTGTGATGTTGTGTGTGTGTGTTTACGCGTGTGTGCACAGCTTGTTGTGATACTAGATGAAAGACTAATGCATTATATTCTGAGGTCTCCTTGGTAGTATAATAAGAACGACGACGGAGAGACGCAGACACTTAAAGACTATAATATCTAGCTGTATTTGTGATTACGTGTTTCAAATCTGTAATGATCTACTGGGGTGATTCTGTTTTCTTTTGAATGACACACAAATTCAAGTGTAAAATACCCTGTATAGTTCTCATAGTAATAGTATCTACTTTTAGTTTCTTCTCCAAAAAGGATTTTCTGTGAAGGAAGGACTATAGAGTAAATAAAAAACACACCTTGCACCCGTTCATCACGTCCACAAATGTATTTCACTGCCTCACAGCTTCCTGATTTGATCTTGAGTTTGAGTTCTCCTCAAGGGTGTCCTCTGGGTCCTCTCATTTTTGGTGTACGCCTAGTGTACGTGAAGGACTGGCATCCAATCCCGTCGTCCCTGAACTGTTAAGCGTTTTCAGCACGGAAAACAGGAAAATTACAAACCAAAAATAGAAAAGTTTTATAAAAGTATTCATATTTCATATGTGTATTGGGAAGTAGGCTAATTGATCATGATAGTGATGTTACACTACAGTATCACCCAGCTATATTAAATCTTATATGGTGGCCTAATGAATACAATATAAACGTAATTTCACCATTGAGATGTCTGTTCTTTCAAAATGTATATATTATACTGCCCTAATATTGTCAGGCTATGTTGGAGTCAGGCGCGTTCACGCGGCGCGCTGCCGCTTAAAGGCGCAAGCACGAATGCGCGCGCGTGTCAAACCTCGCTGAGAAAAGCTTCCGCGCGCCGTCCGACCTGCTGCAGGAACTTTAGTACATCAGCTCGTATCCCTACAAGGTCAGTAACTGTCACCAGGTTTAATCAAAGAGAACTGCTGGAAGGTTGTATTGTTATTATTATCATTTATTATTATTTTCTGTATATTTGAATGTTATTCCCGGCTTCAGTAGTTTTATTATGGTGTGTTGAATGATGCGCGCGCGCTGAAGAAGGATCTTTTTTGGGGATGTGCGCGAGCTGTAAAAGGTGCACAGGATAAAACACAGGTATAAGGTGTGCACATATCTCTGGATATTTATGATGGAAAAAAAGTTAAAAAAAAATATATAATAATAATGTTCTGCCCATTTTTGCACGTTATGTTGTACTTGTTATGTTGTTATGATCCTAATGATCCAGGTTACTTAGTGCTTAGGGATATCTGTGTATATAAAAGTGCGTTCTCACCTGTACCTGGGTGGGTTTATCATTGCATCGTCTCACAGACAACAAGGAAATGCATTACTGCCTTATCCTTTAAAGTGCAATGGCACAGTGCAATGCAGTGGATAAAAAGGCATGGAGTTTCAATCTGCCATCAGCAGGAGAGAAGTTCACAGATCCGATGTGTGGAGTTTATGTGATATTTACGCACAGTTCTTTCCAGGAGAAAGTAGCTCACGCATGCTCAGAAAGGTCTCAAGAAGCCTATAACGCACTAGACTAACCTGCATATGTATTTCATTGCATCTAAACGTGCAGCATGGGGATTTCTAAGAGTTATATCAGATGATATTAGATTATGATGTCTTGCTTATAAAAAAAAAAGAGATGTTTTCTCTTCAAACACAGATTGAAAGAGGCAGTGGGAAATAGGTATGAAGGAATCTGTTATGGATGGATTAACTTAATTTTATTGCTCTAAATATGGTCAAGAATGGATTTTTAAATGACGACCATTAAAACATGGAAGTAAGATCAGGTGATCGTGATCTTACATCGTGATTGTTATTAGTTGGGGAAAAAATGGTGATCAGTGATTAGTCTTTGTGAACAACAGTGATCAGTGATTAGTCTTTGTGAACAACAGTGATTAGTGATTAGTCTTTGTGAACAACAGTGATCAGTGATTAGTCTTTGTGAACAACAGTGATTAGTCCTTTGGAACAACAGTGATCAGTGGTTAGTCATTTGGAACAACAGTGATCAGTGATTAGTCCTTGGGAACAACAGTGATTAGTCCTTGGGAACAACAGTGATCAGTGATTAGTCCTTGGGAAGAACAGTGATCAGTGATTGGTCCTTGGTAACAGCAGTGATCAGTGATTAGTCCTTGGGAACAACAGTGATTAGTCCTTGGGAACAGCAGTGATCAGTGATTAGTCCTTGGGAACAACAGTGATTAGTCCTTGGGAACAGCAGTGATCAGTGATTAGTCCTTGGGAACAACAGTGATCAGTGATTGGTCCTTGGTAACAGCAGTGATCAGTGATTAGTCCTTGGGAACAACAGTGATCAGTGATTAGTCCTTGTGATTGTTGTTGATTGATTGGTTGTTCTGGACCATAGTAATTTATCCTTAGTCACTAGGAACAACTATGATTGGTGATTAGTCATTGGGAACAATGGTGCCACATGATTAGTTGCTGGAGACAAGGGTGATCAGTGATTGGTCAATAGAAAGAAAAGTGTTCATTGATTGGTCCATGGGAACTTTGACACACACGCAAATGCATAAAAATCTAGCGACAGCCACAAAGCCAACAGTGAGACTGATGATGTGACCCCAAATGCCACAGTCTAAATCAAAATCCCTCCCGAAAGCTAGAGCTCGTGAACCAGAACCCTTTTAAAATAAAAGCACATTTGTCTATATAAAGGTTATAAAGGTTGCATTTGCACATTGACACATTGAGGCTACCGCTGCTCCACTTACCTTTTCCCACAAGGAGGAGTGGAATAATTTATTGAACTGGAGTATTATACACTAGTCCAGAATTCTGGGGTGGAATCAGGTAATATGTCTCATAAGGAATTGGTGAATATTGGACATGCAAATTTTACACCCTGAATGAAGAAAATAGCTCACGGTAGCCTGAATGGAAATAATGATGGTTCATAAATCAGGCGTATCGCGGATGTCTTAAGTGATGTGCAGTTGTCATGTTTTTCTCTTGCTTGGTAATGTTTTAGAATTTCCAATTGCTTTATAGAATTGGGCAACAACACAGTGAAGAAAATTGACTGAGTGTGTCTGAGATAGGTGTGTGTGTGTGTGTGTGTGTGTGTGTGTGTGTGTGTGTGTGTGTGTGTGTGTGGATGGATATCTTTCCAGCACATTTTTGTGAATTTGATTCCTCTTTAAAGAACCACTTGTAGTGTCAGCACTTGTCTTATTGTCTATTGAGACTACAGTGAAACAGGAACTAATCTATCAACTTTTATATCAAACTCCAAAAAAAGTACTGAACTATTTTAATACATGTTTAAATGTCGAAGATTGACAGATAAATAAATTGCAGCTTTATGACTGCATGTCGTCCCATTGCCGGTTGTTCCACTGTTACTTGTGTAGCTTGTTCTTTATTGGTTTTTGTGTAAAATGCTTTATTTATGGGAACTTGTAATGAGCTGTAACCAGAATTCCAATATATTTAACCAGAAACTGATCTATTATTAATAATGTTTCCTTAGAATCACTGACCTTCACAATGACATTGACTCACCTTCACATCGACACCGTATCTCTCGTGGTTAACACGCTGTATATCTCCATGCCGTGAAGTGAGCGAGCTGCTGATGTGAACACACGCTCTACTGAAATCTCAGAGGAGACCTCAACATTTCCTGTATTTCAAACAGAAGTCTGAAACCGGCTTGTTTATTATGCAGAACGGTGAACGGGGTAATTTTATTATTTGCGTCCGTATGCGATACATCAAAGCATAACTCGGAGGCTCTGCACATTCTCAGGGAAATCCATTCGCACAGCAGTGTCTCCTCTGCCGAGAGCTGTAGTCGGGGTCTGAAATGAATTTTCACTTCCACTGTGGGAGCTAAATGAGTCATTTTCCACCTGTCACTTCCGAAACACATCTGCAAAATGTTAGAATTATAAACAAACCAATATTATGGTTTTATTAGCTGTTATTATTCCCACAGTCTTGTTCTTTCTGTCTGACTTGAGCCAGACTAAACAATTCTATATTATATAAGGCATTTTTAAAAATAATATTAAGTATTAGTATCTGAATTTATCACATGAGCAACCAGGAATAAATCAACCAGGAATCGAGGTACCTCCGAGGAGTTTTCTCACCGTCTCATTTTCTTCTGTAAATCCTAAATTCTAGCTCAAACATTTCCTCAATCTCATCTCCATCACTCCAGTTCATAAATGCATTCCCATTCATGGTATTTTTAGAGCCACTTTTATTCAGAGTGACTCACATTACTCTCATTTATACAACTGAGGGTTAAGGGCCTTGCTCAAGGGCCCAGCAGTAGCAGATTGGTGGTTTTTACCAAGCAGTAGTGCAATATCTTAACCACTGAGCTGAGACTTTACAGTATATCAGCATGCTGGTACGACGTGTAACATTGCCACCTCTGGGGTTTGAGCCTGAGCATGTGATACTGTCTACACATGTTCATCCTGGTTCTCTGGTGTCCTGTCACTGGTGGATCCATCGGCTTGGCAAGGCAACTCTACAGTAAATTGTATGTAGGTATTAATGAGTGTGTGAATGTGCGCATGATGTCCTAGGTGTATTCCCACCTCACACTCAGTATTACCCAGTATTCCTAGGACAGGCTTTGGAATTACTGGTTAAACTGCTTACAGAAGATGAATGAATGAACAATGTGCTGATTCATTTGACCTGCTAGACTCAGGACATGCCAACATGAGCAAACACCCCGTCCTTGGGTAGGGTAATGACTGAAGGTAAACACCCCCGACACTAACTAGGAATTTACTCAGAAGAAATGCTTGGGATTCCGTGAATAAACGAAACTTGTAGAATGTAGGAAACATTGTAGTGCTTCCACGTTTACCTTGATATCTCTTTTTGTCTTTGTTCACTGTGTCAATTTACAGATTATTCAGATTCTTGGAATTGAAAGAAAATCTGCGCTGATTATTTTACTGGAAATATCTATCAATTTTCTGACACCGAGTAGCAAGGATCCCAGAGTCTATCTAAAAGACCTGAGGGATAATCACATACAGGGCACAATCACACACACACTCACACACTCATTCACACACACTACAGACAATTTAGAGACACCAGTTAGCCCAGAACTCATGTTTTTGAACCGTAGTACCAGGATGAAACCCCGAAAGCACAGGGACAGCAACATGCAAACTCAATACAAAGTGATGGTTAATATGAAGCTCATATGAAAGTAGACACCCACAAAAGTAGGCTTTTTAAGTTTTTTGTCCACACAAAGATTTCTATCTTCAAAGTAACTGGTGATATCAAACCCATTTCTGCTCTCTGAGATGCCCCAAGTGTTTGTTCAAACGAGGCTAAAATCTGAAGGTGTTCTCGATAACCATTCTGTGTAAGGTTATCAACAGAGGGAAAAACCCATGTCTCACACTAAACAGAGCCTTGACACATTTAAGATCAGACTTGTAGCCTGAAAATAATTTGTTTGTTTATACTAACTGAAAATGTCCGATAAGACATTTCTATTCCACCGGCAGAATGGAACACAGGTTTATTGCTAAAAAGGTAGTGAACTTTTGGACCTGTGGTGAATCTGTAGTATCTTGAAAGCAGTGTTTTCTATTTTTCTCATGACAACAGGCACTGTCTCTTCCTCTAAAATGGCATTTGTGGCTTTGTATCAGTTGTACGGCCGAGCCAGGATCCGCTAACGGCTGTTAATCAGAGATTTACGAGCTGCATCGCTGATCAATTCTGTTCTGCAGGAGGCCGCTGGTGTGTGATAGTGCCACGGAGGCTATCGGGTGTCCGGTGTGTAAATAAGCTGATGGACGCTTTGGCTGCGGCTCCACAGCTTTTGGCAAGGCGAGCTCAGCCGAGTTGTGTTCATACGCTGTCTTGATTTATACGACGCCAATAAAACACACAGCCTGGTTTTATTGGATGCAATAAAGTGAGCTAAATAGTGGATTTGTAGCAGGGCGTGTCTAGAAATAAACCCACCATTATGATGCTCATCAACCCTCAATTGTTGTAAAATATTAAGTGAATGGCCTTGTTGTAAAACTTGCAGTGATTTCTGATGGATTCATCCAAATATGTAGGAGATATTTAGTGATTTAAAAAAACAGAAAAGGGACCTTGGAGCTTAGGGGAACTAAAAGGACATCAAATTAGCGCTAACCAAACACACACAGACGTGCTCCGTCTTCCAGTACCATTTAATGCGACCTTGTCAGATTCCTTTCATGCCCTAAAAATGTTACAAGGGAAGGGTGAGAGTGTGTAGCTGACAGCTGATAAGCTCTTTGGGGATTTACAAGCAGCATTTCAAAAACTGTGTGGAAAATCATATTTCTTCGCTAACTTGCTAGTTTGCTAACAAAATGCTTGTGCTTAAAGGTGGGGTCTCCGTTGTTTCAAAGCCAGTGTTGACATTTGAAATCACCCACACAAACACGCCCCTAACCCAAATGGGTCCCACCCCTGTTTTGATAGCTCCACCGCCACACATACACCAGACAAGTATAACCCAAGTATAACCCAGACAACTATTATGGCGGAACCTGTTGGGGCAGCTGACCGAGGGTATATTTTTATCAATAAATGAACTCAATGAGTAATACTATGGTAATACAAATGTGTTTTTGTAGTACTGTGTGTTGTACCGTGAAAGGTTTATCTCCGTTTCACACGGAAGACATTAATTCTCTCCTGCGCTGGAAAGCTGATCCTATATTAACACGGGTCCTGCTTCTTGCCTTATCGTAAGCCTTTCTTCGCTTTCTTTATTTGTTTTTATCTTCCATGTCAATGTTAAAACTGCTTTCTGCTCACACATGTGCACTGAACGCTCTATCCACCCATATTGAGAAGACACGGCCCATTCTGCTCATTGGCTACACGTTTGTTTTGTTTTTGTTTTGTTTGGCGGCCCAACGCAGTTTTCTGAAGCATTTCTCAAACAACGGAGACCCCACCTTTAAAATGTGTGTGATTATATCTAAAGGTCATTGAAAAACCCCCAAGAAATCCAGTCATTGTGCTAGTACCCTGTTACTAACAGGTCAAAATAGCAAGTTAGCATGAGCGAGTAATCGCTACATAAAAGCAATAATAAATAAACTGGTGCATTTAAAAGTCATGTAAATAAAAGTCATTTAAAGTGTAAATAATAATGTTTTAGTTTTAATACATTAATGTTTCTCTAAGATGTTTTCACAACATTTTTTAATGCAGTCTCCATTTTACAGCTTTGTAACAGTGCAGCATTCAGACGAAAAGCCGCAATTTAAATTTTTTCAGAGTTTGTGACAGATTTCATGCTAACATGACATGCTACGTCTTAACTCCAAATGAGAGACAAAGAGAGACTGGTGAGGGAGTAAGATGTTCTTTATTTAATGAAGTGTTTAATTGTTGACAGATTGCTGTGGTATTAGAGGAATAAAACCCACAGGATATGTGATTTAAAGATGGTAACAGTTACATTATTGATTTTATTCCCTCAACAGTGTTTTATTCTTCAAACAGTTTACTGATTTTAAAAGCATTCTAAAGCTAGAGGAACTTTTCTCACTTGTAATTATATCGCACAGCTTTTTACCTGGGGTTATGAAACTCTTATCTGAAGCAGGGTTAGAACGATTTTGCAGCGTTGAAATTGAGCGGCACCTCTGTGCCACATATGAAATAAAAAAAGGATGTTGCGACACTTAATAAACACAGCTCGGTAGCGTCAGGCGGCAAAACCCTGAACATTCCGGAAGTGTGCGTCATAGCGAGAAAGAAATATGTGACACTGAAAAATTGGCTGAATTTGGATATCACTCACTCATCTTCTACCGCTTATCCGAACTACCTCGGGTCACGGGGAGCCTGTGCCTATCTCAGGCGTCATCGGGCATCGAGGCAGGATACACCCTGGACGGAGTGCCAACACATCACAGGGCACACACACACTCTCATTCACTCATGCAATCACACACTACGGACAATTTTCCAGAGAGGCCAACCAACCTACCATGCATGTCTTTGGACCGGGGGAGAAAACCGGAGTACCCGGAGGAAACCCCCGAGGCACGGGGAGAACATGCAAACTCCACACACACAAGGTGGAGGCGGGAATCGAACCCCCAACCCTGGAGGTGTGAGGCGAACGTGCTAACCACTAAGCCACCGTGCCCCCCAATTTGGATATCAATGAAAGAGAAAAAAGTTTAGAAAGCTGTGATTGATAATGAATTGTTAATTAAAAGAAGTGTGAAATATCGAAAAGAAAACCCAGGATTCTGTTTAATGGGGTTTTACAGTATTTCACGTGTGAAAAGACCTACTATGTCCTGCAAATACATACAAATGTGATCCCCAGATGCTGGTATAGAATTTACAGTGTCTCATCCAGGTTTTTATTCATCATGTTAATCTACATATATTATTTGACTAACTTAGTGATGCTTAATCTTTTCAGAATTGTATCATGTGCATGTTTGTTTAAAGAGGAAGAGAGTTAATCTGAGCTTGAGCACACGTCTAACTCTGTCCTTTCCTTCATCATTTACACATGGTTGCTTAAAGACCTTGTCAATTTCACAGCTGGATTATAACAGCAGGTCACGTATTGACTTTAACTCACTGCTCAGTTCAATCTCTGTGCATTCAACTCGGCAACTAACCTCAAAGCGGACTAAGATACGGCTTTGTGAGATGAGGTTCCTGCAGGGTCAAATGCCAGAAACAAGTCCAATTCCAGTCAGGGCTGGATGATAAGGAAAAGAACGCAATGTTGTATTCAAATACGTTGATATCAGCAGATTTAGGAATTAATTTTCTTATCTAACACTTTAACACTCAATAGCCATAGAGAGAGAAGGGTGTGTCACTGAGTGGGGACAGATGGAGAGAAGGGCGTGCCTCTGAGTGGGGACAGATGGAGAGAACGGTGTGTCTTTGAGTGGGGACTGGTGGTGAGATGGGCTTGTCTCTGTGTGGGACAGATGGAAAGAAGTGTGTGTCTCTTAGTGGGGACAGATGGGTGTGTCAAGAGTGGGGACTGGTGGTGAGATGGGCTTGTCTCTGTGTGGGACAAATGGAAAGAAGGGTGTGTCTCTTAGTGGGGACAGATGGAAAGAAGGGTGTGTCTCAGAGTGGGGACAGATGGAAAGAAGGGTGTGAGAGGGACAGAATGAGAAATGGGAATCTGTGTGAGGGACAGAATGAGAGATGGGCCGGTCTCTGACTGGGGACTGATGGAGAGATGGGCATGTCTCTGAGCGGGGACAGATGGAGAGATGAACGTGTGTCTGAGTGGGGACAGATGGAGAGATTGGCGTGTCTATGAGTGGGGACAGATGGAGAGATTGGCGTGTCTATGAGTGGGGACCGGTGTGTCTCTGAGCGAGGACAGATGGAGAGATGAACATATGTCTGAGTGGGGACAGATGGAGAGATAGGCATGTCTATGAGTGGGGACATGCGTGTCTCTGAGTGGGGACAGACGGGTGTGTCTCTCAGTTGGGACAGATGGACATAGGGGCGTGTCTCTGAGTGGGCATTGATGGAGAGATGGTAATGTTTTTGAATATAGACAGATGGAGAGATGGCAGTGTCTCTGAGTGGGACAGAATGAGAGATGGGCATGTCTCTGAGTAGGACAGGATGTATGAGTTGTGAGAACAGATAGCCACAATGTTCCATTTATCTCCTCTAGAGAAACTGAGTAATAATCCACAGTCTCCTGTTTGTCTTTGCAGATCAGATGCCGTGTCTCGCTGCAGAATTTCAGTAAAGGGCATTTTCTGACATACTGTACAATTTTCTCTCCTCCCATAAAAAGCTTTGCCAGGGTGGTGCAGGTGAGCAGTGGTTATTGGTCTCATTCTGTCTGTGGTGATTTATAGCCCTCTTGGCTGAGGGGGAAAGTGATCTATGGCTTTAGGCAGAGGTTCTGCTTCAGCATTGCACCTGTAATGTTATGATCTTGTATTTTTAGAAAAGATAATTTTATTATTCGCCTCTCTGTGTGGAAATATCGCAGTGGCGGTTCTTTTCACAGCTATATATAAAGCATGTGTGTGTTACAATTGTTGATGCATGACAATGTTATGACACACTGACAGCTCCTCGTGTGAAAATGTACATCATGTGGCTTTTTCAGGTCTATTTTTATCCCTTTCTTCTCTGAGCGTTCTTCACCTTGTTCTACCAACTTGTTCCTGAGCCCTTTTTTGTCACACGCTTGCTTTGTGCAAATTTAAAGTGTTGAGGCAAATTTAACAACCTACAAGCGATAAGTTGCTAAACTAGAAGCATTAAGGGTTTCAAATTTATTAGGGTTGTAACTCTAGAGCAGAGTTAAAGAAGCGAGGGATAATGTGTGTGTACATTTCATTTTTAGCCCATCTGTCACTTTAAAGTTGAGAATTTGTTTCCTTTCCCTTTTGTTACTACTATTACAGAGCAGCAATGTGCAGCATTGCTTTTATATACGCAGCGTTCAGTCTTTTTACACGCAATATAGGACACACACCTCCATCACTCGGTGGACCTCCCGTATGTTTTGTCCGTTGAACGAGTATGAGGTGGCTGCTGGGGAGAGGGGAAGAAATAAATTGCCTCCATGTCTCGAACGTCTCTGGAGCTTAACACGCGATAACCTGAGCTGGGAAAGTAGGATATGGGGAAGGTCAACTAGTTCGAGTAATTAGCATGAGAGAAAGCATGCTGCGAGAAAGGGGGAGAGAGAAAGAGAGAGAGAGAGAGAGAGAGAGAGAGAGAAAGAAGGGTAATGAATCACTCCACCAGCACTCATGCTGACAGTACTGGGACTCAGAGAAAGAGAAAAGAACATGGTAGCCATGTAGAGCAATCTGCATAAAACATCAATCTGCAGTTAAAACATGTCCTTTTTAAATATTTGATTTCCTCCTCCTCTTAACGCTCCATCCTGAGTAATTTGAGTTTTTAGACATGATCTTGTCATCACACCTTGTGCATTAATACAGACAAAGTGTAACAAGCTATACTATTATGGCATCATCCATTTTAAACATTGTTATTATAATTTTACCACATAATGTTTGCACCTTTGTAAAAAAAAAATGTAACTACTAGATTTTGTGTTTTATTGTGTATTGTGCTCCGTTAATTGCATATAAAAATAATGATTTTCATTTTGCAAGCCTAGCATTTAGCGCCTTTATTATTGTCTACGTTTAACTGTGAATTTGACTTAGTGGTACAGTATATGGCGGCTTTGTCTCGCTTTATTCGGTGCAGCGTGTGGTGGGATGTGGGATGAGTCGCTAGTTATTGAAGGGTAGAGTGTCGCACTTTGGTGTTTCATGCATTCTGTTTAAACATAACTACGTAAGATATAAAAACCTTTTCGTTTTGCAAAAGCCTATAAGAGCTAGGATTCTGCTTGAATCTAAAAGAATAGACTTGACATCTGGTTATCAGCTTGTCCCAGGCACCTTGGCTCTCGGATAGTTTAGTGGTTAAGGTGTTGGACCTCTTATGTGAGTTTGTAATCCAAGGTCCACCAAGTGTCCACTGCTGGGTCCTTGAGCAAGGTCCTTAACGCTCAGTTGTATAAAAATGAGATCAAATGTAAGCTACTTTGGATAAGGGCATGTGCCAAATGCTGTAAAATGTAATGGGCTGTTGCTTTATCCACCCCTGTACCAGTTACATGCTAATTATATAGTCATTTAAAAGAAAAGTTGAGAGGATTCAGCTGAAAGGAACGACACCTGTCTACCTGGATGAAGACATAAGTAATTTCAGAAGATTCCCAAGTCAAAGCGAGCAGACATTTTCTAGGAAACCAGTGTTTTGTGACATGTTTCAAACCTGAGCCGAAAACTGCTCATGTTGACACATCAAAACTATGATATATTTGTACTTGTACAATTATTGATGTCCTGAGGGAAAACAAATCTGTTCTGTAACCATGAGAAAGGTAAAATCCCTGGGGTTGTTCTCCTTGCACAATATAGAGTACACCTCCAGCATCCACTGGATTGTTTCTTTCTTAGAAATGGGTGGGATGTAATGACACCTTGCACATGGAAGTGATGTTGTAGTATCTTGAAATTTTATTTATCAAGAGTGCGGTTAGAGGATTGGTGCAGTAGGGGCAGTGGTAGTTTCAGGCTACGTATGTGATCAGTTTGTTGACAAAGCTCTCTTTGTACTTGTCTGTATATGATTCTTTACTCACCTGTTGTAATGGGAAAGAATAACGTCACAAGTGCAGATGGCAAAATTAAATTGACCTACCTTTACAGCAGATGCCCTTATCCAGAGTGTAATGAGTCTGTCTGTGTTTTGCCCTGTTTCTGTCTGCTGTCTTGCTCTGCTGTTAATTGTTTGCTCCGCCCACTCGTTTGTTGCCATGGACACTCATTGAACTCATTCATTCCCTTTCGTTTGTTGTCATAGTTACTCATTGTCTCTGCTTTTTGATTGGTGATTGGTTCTGATATATATACACTGTTTGTTCACTTCCCTGGTGTTAGTCGTTGTGTATGTGTTTCTGTTTCCTGTTAGTCCCGTGTTCTGCCTAGTCTTGCCTGCCTGTCTGTTTTCCTGTTTCTTGTTTTGATTATTAAATGTTTGACTGCATTTGGATCCTCACTCGCCTTTGCCTCATTTTTTACCTTATTTATACAACTGAGCAGTTGAGAGCTTTGGTCAAGGGCCCAACAGTGGCAGCTTTATGGTTCTGGGATTTGAACTCACAACCTTCCAAGCAATAGTCCAATGCCTTAACCAATGAGCTACAACTCAAAAAAAAAAGCCATTGACTAGAAAATCAGCACTTATGTCCAAATCTACGTTTCTCTCTTGAAAAGGGGTAGAATACCTTTGCTAGTTTAGGAGAGAGACCTCCCCCCTGGTTGGGGACTTTTAGTACTTTTCTGTTAAGTAGAGTATGGGTAGAGATTCATGACAATATGAGAGATCCTTGGAGTAGCAATCAGCACCCCCACGGCCCTGATTCTCTCTTGCAAAGGTGTGGGATGTGTCTATATGGAATCTTATGAGGATTTTTTTTTATTAGTCACAATTTCTTTTTCTGTGCTAATAGTCAGAAGCTTGTGAGTTTAAATTGTGAAATATAGAGCCACTATAGGATCCCAGTGCAGGACCTTTATCACTTAGCAATGTGGTTAAATGGGATTGGATTGGATTGTGACTCACTTGGATAAAACTGTTGGCTAAATGTAGACAGCACGTAGGCTGATGGATCAGTAGCCAGTTTCCCTACACTAAAAAGAAATCAGTTAATAGAGCAGCTAAGTGCCATGGGACTGAGGAACAGCGGGTTTTATGGAGCATTTTTCCCCTGACGGCTGTACAGTATGTAGTCTGATTGATTGTTGAGCTGAGATAAGGTTTTATCTGTACAGAGAGAATCCCCAGCCTCAGCGTAATTTAGTCCGCAAATAGCTTTGATCTGTTTCAGGAAAACCGTGCTGTAAAATGCACAGGAGGCTTGCGTTTGTGCTCGGCTTACTTTTCTCCGCTTCATTAATCTTAGGCCAAACTCTGCAGGAACAGAGCAGAGACAGATGACAGGTCCCAGTGACACACACATGCACACAGCATGATACACACTAAAGGAAACATGACAAATACAGCAAACAACCTGCTTCCAAGCTAGCAGACTGGTTGCTATATTTAAAGTATTTAAGGCTGAATACTCACTGTGGAATAAAACTGTGCTGATATCATTGACTGTTGCTCTGAAAGCATCATTTTTATAGTGGTGCATCTATAGTAGAAATGTTTGACGTCCTGATTCCAATACAATGCTGATATCAGAGAGCTGGTGCTCTTTGGAAACTGGGAGTCTCTCTGAAAACATGTGTTGCTTAGAGCTTTAGAACAGGATGCATCCTGTGTTCATTCAGGATTGTTCAGCAGCAGCAAGCCTTGCTCAAAGGCCCAGCAGTGGAGGCTTGAACCTCAATTCTCCAATCAACAACACACTTATGCCATCACTTTTTCCCTAGCTTACAGTGCCTGGTATTCCCAAGTACTAACCAGGCGCAACTCTGTTTAGCTTCCGAGATCAGACGAGATCAGACGGGTGTTGTCAGAGTGGCAGTGTTCATTCAGGATGTGCATTTTGGTGCAGAAAAGTGATTAAATAATCATTTCATGTAGTTAGCTGTAATTTTTATTATACATGCAGTGCATGTTTTTCACATCCATATTAAACTTTATCGCACTTTTTTTTGTTGTCGAGCTGTAAGTAGCCAGGATGGTGACATTTGGAACTGTCGCATCACAGTCGATAACATCGTCAGCACCTTTTCCAGTTTGCCTGCCGCCGCTTCGGTGGTTTGTGTGTTTGTGAAAGCATGGGTCTTATCTTGAACACCCTTTAGCATTAACATAGTCTGACACTTATTCTTTTGTAAAATGTCAGCTTATTAAAGGTGGTGCTGCTTGTTTTTCTACAATTTGCTCTGTTTAATGCCATAATAAACTGATTCAGGTTTTTACTGATTATGTAGTCAAGTCCAGAGTTTCATGATACGCGTTACATAAAAATAGTGAATGTAGTACATGTTTTTGATGTGGCTTTGTGTGGATCTTTTGACAGCCCAAAGATTCTTCTTTCATATAACCAACAAATATGTGAAATATACGGTAGCTGATTCATGGTGTATTTTTCATACTGGTTATTCTTAGTGTGTCGCTTTAATGATGAACATCAGAAGTTAAAAAAATCAGAATATGATGTGTGACAAATGCGATTAATGGTCATGAATAGAGGAAAATTCCAAATGAATTGATTTTAATATCCATCCAGTTACGTGTCACTTCCCGTTGTCTGAACCGGACGCTTCTCAGTTCGTTTACTTTATACTGTTTCCACTCAGATTTGTCTTTCTCTGGTTTGTATCTCTGGTCCACACGGTTTGTACCATGGTTTGGTTTTTGGATGCTTGTTATAACAATGGCTGTGCTATTTTAGACCCGGATTCTTCTGCGACTTGATTGTTTTGGTGTTCATTTTATGATTTATTAACCTTGGGTTATTTCACAAGGTTTTAGACGATCTGTAATTTATTTGTTTGTCTGGCTGAGTTCTCACTGACCCTCAAAGCTTTCACACAGGTTTTATTGGTTCAAAATGGAAACTGCAACAAGCACAAAAAGATATTCATAGGGGCAGGAATCATAATGCCCCACGCGCTCTCTATGAACAGTTATTTCATAATGGATACGAAAAATGCTTCACAGGTTACAAGAAGGTTTAGAAAATCACCTGAACTTAAAAAAATGCCATGAGTGTAAATAGCTTGTCTTTGACGTACAGATATATGACAAAGATTATGAGAGGATTTCTACCAGAAATGTGTGTGAAACCTTTTTTCCCCATACTAATGCTGATAAAAAGAAGAAACTGTTCAATCATTGTGGTGTTCTGTGGCATTTCATGTCCTCCACTTGATACTGAGGGAAACAGTTAATATACTGAGTATTTGGTGAGTATTTCTCACCAGAATTATAAAGGGATAACAGAGAGATTTATTGGTTCACAGAGGGCTGAGGTTTACATTCATCTCACTGCACTTCTCTTTCTGTGGATGCTGTGTGTGTGATTCATTCACACCTGAGCACCAAAAGATCTCACTCTGTTTACCCTGACACACTCATTTTATCCTCTCTCTGTTTCTGAGCCAGTCATGGTTTACAAATACACACACAGACTCACACACACACACACACACACACACACACACACACACACATACACACACACACACACACACATATACACAGAGAGAGAGAGATATGCACAGATATGTATAGATAGACTAATACACAGACAGATGCACAGATATACACAGACAGAGAAAATGTGAATTGTGTGTGCGTGTGTGTGTGTGTGTGTGTGTGTGTGTGTGTGTGTGTGTCTGTAAAACCTATTTATATTTCAGCATGTGCATTAAAGTTTTATGTAATGAATGTAAATCATGCAGAAATTTTGGTTTTATGTTTAACTATTGTGTGGGTGTGTGTATGTGTGTGTGTGTGTGTGTGTGTGGGGGGGGGGGGGTGCGTGTGTGTGCGCATCTACGAACGTATTGTTAAATTAATGATGCATAGTAACAATTTGCCAAAACTAAAGTTGCTACTTTACTTTTTTTCTCAAGCTACCAGGCTAATGTGTCTAGCATATGAAAGGTTTATAGCTACCAGATTATCATCAACCGAAATACTTCACACTTGCCAACAAACTTTCTGATGTGGCTTTTAAAACACAGTTATCTAAAGAAAAAATGATGTTCCATAGCTAAAACCAAAAAGCTGTAGCTCACCTTGACAAATAATGTTCTTTCAAGGAAGTAGCAGTCTAATAAATCAGAGTGAAGCTATCTGTCTAATAGTTCAGAGTTGTAGCTATCTGGCTAGTACCTCAGGGTGTAGCTAGATGTCTAACACATCAGGGTGTAGCCAGCTGGCTAGTAGCACAGAGCTGTAGCTAGTTGGCTAGTAGCTCGGAGTGTAGCTAGCTCAACAGTGCTACTCTCTGGTGTAGAGATTAGTGCAATTAAAGCACAAACAAGGATATATTCATCTGCACTGTATGTGTTATGTTAATTACCCACAAATACACATTCAGAATGGTCATATTATATTAGTGCTGTCTCCTTTTGGTATCATTCCATGTCATCAGATGTAAATCTTTTCTTAGAAAATCATGAAATTGTATGTTAGAAGTTCAAGTACAAAATAAAAACTAAAAAATGTCTCGTCTGATTGTCACCTTCTGAGGAATAACGTTGCATTGTGTACTTTCTTTTTTGTCTAAACTATATCAAACTGTAAATGCCACACCAGTATATCATTACAACTGGAGCCTGAATAATAAGCCTACACATGTGCCTAAACAGTCTGCACACAGGAGGAGGTGGGCCATTAAAAACAGGAAGAAGAGCTGTTTACTGAGATTGAGTGTTCGGCGGGGTTTGTAGTCTCATTTGTTAAATATGATTTTGAGTGAAAAAAAACAAAAACAAATCACGGCTGGCAGCTTGCAGAAAGAGATGAGCAGAGGGACGACCGGGCCGCGGAACAGATGGGGAACATTAGGACACCGCTAATCCTTTCAACGCTGACATCAGAGAGTGTGAGAGGTAACTCACACCCCACCGGGTCCGATAGTGGCCCAGAAAAAAACCTGACGTCAGACAGGAACGGAAAACGAAGCCTCCTGCGCTTCTCTTCTTCATTGGAGCTTTATATAGAAAGTGGAAAGAGATGGAGCGCGAGTCAATGCATTCCAACATAGAGGTTGTTTTAATGTGATCAAGCACATTAGCTAGACCTTACATGCCGTTTGTCCTTGCTTGTCTCTCCACTCTGTCCTCTCAGGTAAGTGCCGGCGCCTGTGGTTGCGTTAGGAAGCCTGCGGCCTCCATTAGCATCAGCGAGCGGCTTCTTAATTTTTCATGAAACGTATCCGGATAAAAGGGAATATGTGTAATCGGAGTGGGGCTGGATATCCTGCCCCGGATCATGCAAGACCTGGTGTTGTGTCATGCTCTCAGTTTATTTATTTATTTTTAGCTTTTTATGTCTTAAATCTTTCCTACTCCAGATTGTATGGTCTTGAGTTTGACCTGCATTTTTTTTTCTTTTCAGTTCACTGGTCAGCGATTAATGCAACATCGACCTGGTGTTCAGCATCGCTCTTCATTTAGATTTTATATCTCAGCATAGAGAAGATAGTGGCTCAGCTACTTTAAAAATACCCTTAAACACAGATTTATCATTAAACATAATCTGTGCCAAATCCCTCATCTTTAGTAAGCACTTTATCCTGGTCACAGTTGTCATGGATCCTGGGCTTATCCCAGTAATACTGCAAAGCAAGAATATACACTCAGACAGAACAGCGGACAGAACAGCACACACACAGACACACACAGACACACACATACTCACCTCTTGGGGAAATTTAAAGTCCACCTACTAGCATGTCTTTAGGAGGAGAACCCACAGTCACACAAACTCACATGGAGAATTTACACTATACAATCTATATACAATCTCTACAAAGATACATCTGTAGCCCAAGCTGTCTAATAATTAGAGTTGTATCTGGATGGTTAATAGCATAGAATTATAGAAAGTTGACTAGTTGCTCAGAGTTGTAGCTATCTGGCTAGTACCTCATGGTGTAGTTAGGTGTCTACTATATTATGTTGTAGCTAGCTGGTTAGTAGCATAGAGTTGTAGTGCAGTGGTGGCTGATGTGGTGAAGGTTCTGGGTTGTTGACCGGAAGACTGAGATTCAAGCTCCAGCACTGCAAAGCTGCAACTATTGGCCAATTGAGCAAGGCCTTTAACTCTCCCTACCCCAACCACCTTAGTAGGGCTATATGAGGAAATTATTTCACTGTGCTGTAATGTATATGTGGCAATAATAAAGGTTTCTATGCCCCAATTTCATTTGTAGCTAGCTGGCTAGTAGCACAAAATGTTGCATGCTGGCTAGTAGCCGAGAGAGTGGATAGGACGATGCTACTCTCTGGTGCAATTAAATATGGAATTGTAAGGATGAGCTTTTATGAACAAATAATGCACAAACAAGGATATAATCATCTGTACTGTACCTGTTGTGCTAATTACCCAGAAAAAGGTATGGAATTGGATTTCCACAATTGGAATTGTAATATTATATTAGTGTTTTGTACATTTAGTGTTACGCTTCATCTGATAATGTTTTTCTGCATTATGTACATTCTTTTTTGTTTAAACTAGCATGTCTTTAGGAGGTACAAGCAAACTAGAGAACCCACAGTCACACAAATTCACATAGACACATGAAGAATATACACATCTATACAAAGACAATAACTTAAGCTCACTATTCAGCCGCACTAACAAACATTTTATGGAAAGGATATGTTCCTGACATCATCCAGGACAAAAGTAGGCGACTGAACAGAACGCACTCATCAGCGCGCCCGTATCCGGCCCATGCTCAAAACACAGTGCTTAAAGCTAATCCCTTCACCGAGGATGCAGATAATTTCGATTAAAGATAATCTGCTCACACAGAGGGACAAATTATAACCCTGATCACAATGTAGGTTAGGAGCAGCACTGTGGAAATGTCCTTCTCTGAGATAGTTAGTCAGGGATGGATTACGAGCTTTTGGATAATTACAGGGTTAAGGCCAAGAGCTGATAGCAAAACAACTGTAGTCCACTTGCGCCCTTAAGTATATATACATGGACATGATATTTACATGTTAAAATCATTACAGTCACAATATCCAACAGAATTTAAATTAGAATAGATTAGAATTTGATATAAATGTGTCTGATATTTTAGAATTTGCATAAATAGCGCACAGGAACCTTTATGGTGGATACTTATATATTTATACTTTATATATATATTATATATATATAATAATATGCAGATAAAAAAAAATGTCCTGTTTGTGACGATTTCTGTAATGAGATTTATTTAAACAGAGGAAGAAGTCTCCAGTTCGAATGTGCAATAAATATAGCGTTCAGCGTCAGTTCAGGCAGGCCACATAACTGTAGTCAAGCTCGGCTATCAGCTGATCTGATTCCTAAGCGTGCTATTGGTCCCTTTCAAACAGGGCGCCCTATTTAAATGCTTTTTTTTCAGTCTGTCTGCTTGACTGTTTCCTCTGCATCGCTGCACCCCACCTCCTCCCCTACAGTAGCTCCTCCTTGAAACTTTGTGTTTAACTTAATCAGTGTCATTTTGTTGTCACTGATGCAGGCTCTGTTCTAAATGGGGGATTTTGTCTTGCTGCTTTCCCAGTTAAATGGGAGATTGTCCCCCCCACGAAGCTGCTGCTGTTCCCTGACTAGCTTTCATGGAGCTCATGAAAAGGATGGGGAATTCAGAACAGAGCCATACCGCCAAATGTAAATTTTATAAGCTTGCAAAAAAAAAAAATTTAAATATGTCAAAGAATTGTCTTTATTTTGACTCAAGTGGTCCTAACTGAAATGACTTCACAGTGTATAAGAAGAATAGTACACTTCAAAATGTGCTCTTATTGGAATGCGATCACCTTTGGGCTGGTAACAATGACTCCAGGTTTTACATCTGGCTGCATCAGACCACCCTGTAATGCTAATTCAATTCCATTCAATTCACTTCAATTCAATTTATTTGTAGAGCAATTCTAACAATGGACATTGTCTCAAAGCAGCTTTAGAGAAATAATTATTACTTATTATTGAGGGATGTGGTAGCTTAGTGGTCAAGGTTTTGGAATACCAATCAGAAGGTCATGTGTTCGAGTGCCAGTTTCACAAAGCTACCACTGCTGGGCCCCTGAGCAAGGCCCTTAACCTGTAAATGCTCAGGTGTATGAAATGAAATAAGATGCTAGTCATTCTGAAAAAGGGTGTATGCAAAATTGATTATTTCTTACAACAGCACACTCTAAAAGTATTTTATTCCTTACTTTTAATGCATTTCTCTTCAGTAATATGTTTTTCTGCATAGATTACTTTATTGATTTCACTAGAGAACTGTCTTGCTTATGAGTTTTTAAATTATTTGTCTTGACACTGTAATCGTTTAATTTGGCCGATAAGGTCTGTGAATCACCTCCCTGCTTTTCACATTGTATCAGTGTAATGTGATTGATAAGTGTCCTTCTTTAGGAGGCTTTATCTTCAGAGCCTCTTTAATAATTCATCTTTTTCCTCTGTACGCTTGTTCGCCTTGCAAGCAGATCAGGTTAATTAAGGTGTCCCTCAACAAGGTCACTGTATCCTTAACGCTACGTTTCTCTCTCCTTTGCTCTCCCTCTCTCTGTCTCTTCCCTTCCTCACTCACACACACATTTCTCTCTCTGATTACGTTATCTCCAGCCCATGCTGAGGAACGTTCTGTTTCCTCTGCTGTGTATTATTGATATTGAGGCCTGGCCATTTCCACTCCCTGCTGCCTTTAAGAATTAGCACTGCCATACACACACATGAACACACTCCGTAATCAGATCGTGTTATAATACTGTTTGTTGGAGTGTTTGTTGTGTGGTAACAGCGGCAGTTATTCAAATTGGTTGAGTTTATAATGTCTCTATGGGCTTAATCTGAACAGTGGTATAGTGCTGGGTAAGTAAGATTTTGTCATTGTATACAATACAACAAAATTTTGTGTGGCAGCTGAAACGTATATTGTACATATTGTACGAATATAGAGGCATATTGCACATTGCATAAAGTGACAAGTCAACTGTAGTGTAAACCAAGTGTACTGTCAAGTGTTTTTCTTGGAGTATTTCATTTTTTTTAAAAGTAGTCCTTAGTTTTAAACATATATATATATATATATATATATATATATATATATATATATATATATATATTTTTTTTTTTTTTTTAAATATATATTTATATTTATATTTATTTTTAACATTTATATTTATTTTTTAGCTTTTTTAACAGAAATTAAGCACTTGTTTATCTAGGAATTTTTCACCATTATTTCCAAGCTCATTCCACCAGTTTGTAGGCAGATTTCTACCAAGGTTTCTCCCAGTTTGTTCTCTAGCTAACTGTGATGAAGAAGTGCTAACTAGTATAAAATGAACAAACTGGGAGAAAAATGGGTAAAAATCCAGCTGGGGATGGTAAAGGGTATGTATTTTCTCAGATTCTCAGATACATGTGAAGCCAGTCACCACCACCATGTCACATGGCAGCTAAACACCCAGAGAAAAGTGCCCTCTTTCTGCCCTCTTCCACATACATGATGGTTAGGATTTTATAATGTCACTCTGATAGAAAGGAGAGAGAGTAACACCAACAATTTTTCTCCTTTGGACTCCCAGTTGTGGCATCGAAACAACATTCAAATTCTGACAATTCACAGATGATATGGCAAAGGTGATATTTGTACTATTCTTTGTGTATGCTGCTGCACAGTGGTTCAGTTGTGTATAAAGCTAAACTTGATATATTTCTAACAGCTTCAGGTTTTACACTGAAAGATGGATTGTGAAAAGTCTGAAAAGTAATCTGGAGTACCTGATTGAAACTTACTGAAGCCTATTGTAACATTGTCTGTACTCATGCAGCAATCTAAAATGGACATTAATTAGAGCGGTAAATGGATAGAAAAGATTTTTCCTCCAGCAGAAGTGACAAAAAATTTGTGAAATAAACTGATTAGTGGTTAACTTCAATTCAGTCCAGGATATAAGTTATACATTTCAAATGTAACCCAAATTAGCAAGCCAGAGGCAGTGTGGCCAGGACAAAACTCTCTGAGATGACTGGAGGACGAAACCTCGAGACAAACCAGAGAAACTATCATTAAATGAGTTACAAATGATTAGAAATGATTTTCCTTAAGTGCAAGTTGGTACAGATCGTAAGATCATGTTAAAACAAGCCTGACGCCGTCCTCTGATGAGCCCAGACTCTATCTAGAGAAGCGGCTGGCTGTATTTGCTGTGAAATTAATCAGAGATACACGGTTCCAGAAATTTAGCATTAATTATGTAGCTCACTAGTCACTTTTCTCAATTTAGTGATCTTCACTCTCAGACTTGAAATGTCAAAGCAAAGCCAATAACATCTTGTTCCTGTAAGTCTATTGTTTTTGTGTGTCATTTATACCAACACTGTTTGCTTTGGTCTTTAAGCTCCAATGAGCTGTTTGTCAGCTCATTTGTCTCTGCAAAGCATCCGTGAAGTGATAATGTGTCAAACCTAGCGGAAATAACAATTTACATACACTCTCTGTCTGAGGTGAAAATTAAAGAAGAAAACGTACATTGCAATGGTTAGTTATAAAACACAAAGTTCGTACAATTGACGAGGGAGTTGTTCACTAAGAATTGAGTCCAACATTAGCTAGCTTTGTTTGCCGCTTGCCTGCTAGCTTGTGACATACAGAATAGAAAGTTGATCTATTTCTTACATTTGCGCTTGCATTTTAAAATTGCGATTACCTTTTAATTTCATTACTCTTGAAGCAGATTTACAAATATTAGCTAGCTAGCCAATGTCGTTCCCGTGGGCCACAAGAACCAATAAACACCCAGGCTCATTTAAATCCTCACTTGGATTCCAGTGGCACTGTTGGGCCTTGTAGAAAGATCTAGCAGCCAGAAATAAACCAAAATACATGCTGGTCCAATGTTAGTTTGCTAGCTTGGTGTGATATTTACACAGACACTTGTTAGTTTGTTAATCGCTTATTAATTTAAAATAATGTGAGTGTGAACCATTCATCTAGCTAATAGATTTGGTATCTACAGTTAAATGAATGAGAAATGTAGAGTAATACAAGTGCTCAGTTATTTATTTCTAGAAACTTAATCCTTGCGTAATATTGCAGTGGGTATGAATAGAATGCGGTTTTATACCCGTAGAGTTACAGTAAATGACAGCCCACTCCTGGTGTTAGCAATACGCATATAAAAGTGTATCTATAATCCAAACCAGGTTGAAGATGTTGAAAGATTCCTCCAAGGCTCCACCTTTTTTACTGTTCAGTATGTTTCTAAAAAACTGTACATTTACGCATGCATTTTTTTTTAGAATCTTCCTACCAAATCTGTTTGCTCAGGACTGATGTTGATTAACTTCATACCTTATTTTTGAGGTTTTGGAGTTTGGGAAAAGAGAGAACTGTTTTTGAGGTCAATGTCCTGTACAATGAACTGAATATCAGCTCAGGTGTTCTTGCTTGATGACATGCCATGCATCTAAAAAAAAGCACTTTTCTGTCACTTGAGTGTTGTTACCTCATAAAAATTTATAAAAGGAAGGAAATCTTCTGTAAAAACAAACATGTGATTATAAGCTCCGCCCCAACCAAGCCCAGAATTGTTTGTTGTATTCAGACGCGTAGGAAAAGAAAAACAACTGTAGAGTCGTTCAACTGACAGTAGATGAAGTGGTCTGATTAACAGGAGGAGAGATGAAAAGAAAATCGCGTGCACATGATCCGCATGTAAAGTCAATCCTATTTTATCCAGGGCTAATAAATGCAATTCCCACAGAGAATTTCCCCTCAGGGGATAAATAAAGTGTATTTAATAGAATAAGCAATCTTCCATTAGAATGATGGAGATGTCCTGAAGCGTTTTTCTCCAATTAAATGAAATGAAAAAGCGACTACTCTTTTTCTTTCTTTCTTTCTTTTTTTTCTAAACCTGCTAGAAGACAATCCAAGACAAACTTTGGCGACGTTTTCAGTAACAGGTTCACGTACGGTGCCTACCCTAGGCTTCTGAAACGAAGATGTTTGACCCTGACCTGCTGTCCTACGGTACCTCCTGTTCCCCTGCAGAGAAGGCAGCTTGAAAAGTGTGCTAATTGCAAATATTTACTCATCATGCTAATCATTCTATTTCCTCTCCTCCTTCAATATTTTTTTCTTTTTTACTGCTATTTAATAATGTCCTACTTACAAGTTCTCAGTGTGCCAGTGTCAGCATGTGCCGGGGAAAACGCTGAGCCACATAAATATATATATAGAATATATGGTCTAAATCCTTCTCCGGGGAACATTATATCATTGTACATTTCCCTGAATAGCTCACGTACATCGATCTTTATGTTCTCAAGGCCGACTGCCGTCCTTTCCACTGGAGCTTTATATCAGATTACAGTTTGGAGGGAAGTCAAGCAAGGACGCAGAAACTCACCGCAGTTTAGAGTAAACGAATAATTGTGATGCTCTACATTCACTCATATAAATAAAACCAAGGAGCTGACCAGAAATATAGTGTCACTGAGGTTTGTGGGAGAATATCATTCCCGAACAGGACGAAATATCCGAGACGTTGTCATTGGAGGTGGAGGACGTAGCTCTGAATCGCTCTGTGCATGTGAAGGATTTTACCTTTGTTAGAGTGCTGTTTAAAAAAATGCCTTTCAACTGGAATAACTTTGTGTTTGAGTTCCATAACTGCATCTTTACAAGATTTAGAAGATGTAGCAATGGACTAAATATTAATAAACCTATGGAGTGTCACATGTTCCATTTAAAAGGAAAACAAAGAGACAAAAATGAAAAATGTCACTAGAAAACTATACTGGTATCATTTATGGCATTCCTCAGACATCCTTATCCAGAGCATAAAGACTTATGTTTTAGCTGAATTTACACAACTGAATGTTAAGGGCCTTGCTCAAGGGCCTAGCAATGGCAGTTTGGTGGACCTGGAATTCAAACTCAAAACCTTCTCATTGGTAATCGACTTGGCTTCCACATCTTAGTATCATGATTGAATCATTTTTCATAAATGACGATACGTTTTTTTTTTATTTTCCCACAGTAATGCTTTCATGTTGGTGATATTTAGCTTAATTGCACATATTCTACTCAAACATGCATGTACTGTGTTCAGCTTTGATTTTATATAAACCTCACTAGCTTCCTATTCACTATAAATGCTCAAAATATAGAGCTGACAACAAAGTATTTTTATATTGTTGGGTAACTTATTGTATTCAGAGTCACCTGTACAGAGCCGATCCTGACCTCCCTGGGGCCCTAAGCCAGACCCGTGAGCCATGTAAACCATTTGCCACACTTTCACTGGCAGCACTGCACAGCTAATTTAGCTAGTCAGATAGAGACTAGAGACAGAATCACATCAACTTAACTTTACTGTTATCTCTGTATTCCCATTAAAATCACCTGTGTGTAGATGTACATTTCTGAGATTGCCAGAAGTTCGAAGTTAGCACTTGTCTGAAACATGCATGGGATAGAGCATCTGGAAAAAACATGTCCCTAGTATTTGCACACATCTGTACTTATTTACAATAATCATACTGTTATGCCAATAATATATATATATTCAAGTATTCAAAGTGTTTATTGTCATATGCACAGACAGAAAGCTTGTTTCCCTGCATAATGAAATTCTTACTTTGCCGTCCACACTAAAATATAATAAAAAAAAAAGAATAATAAAAAAAAATATTTTAATTGAATACTTTGTTTACTTTGAATAATCATACTGTTATGCCAATAACATACATATATATGTGCATGTGTATATATATATATATATATATATATATATATATATATATATATATATATATATATATATATATATATACATACATACACACTCACCGGCCACTTTATTAGGTACACCTTACTAGTACCAGTGTGGTCTTCTGCTGCTGTAGCCCATCTGCCTCAAGGTTCAACGTGTTGTGCTTTCAGAGATGCTCTTCTGCATACCTCGGTTGTAACGAGTGGTTATTTGAGTTACTGTTACCTTTCTATCAGCTCGAACCAGTCTGTCCATTCTCCTCTGACGTCTGGCATCAACAAGGCATTTGTGCCCACAGAACTGCCCTCACTGGATATTTTCTCTTTTTCGGACCATTCTCTGTAAACCCTAGAGATGGTTGTGTGTGAAAATCCCAGTAGATCAGCAGTTTCTGAAATACTCAGACCAGCCCGTCTGGCACCAACAACCATGCCACGTTCAGAGTCACTTAAATCACCTTTCTTCCCCATTCTGATGCTCGGTTTGAACTGCAGCAGATCGTCTTGACCATGTCTACATGACTAAATGCATTGAGTTGCTGCCATGTGATTGGCTGATTAGAGATTTGCGTTAACGAGCAGTTGGACAGGTGTACCTAATAAAGTGACCGGTGAGTGTATATATATATATATATATATATATATATATATATATATATATATATATATGTATATATAAGGTTGTATGCATGTCTAGGTAATTCTAGTTTTTATTCTATTTTTTTTTTATTTTATTTTTTATTATTTAGTTTTTTCACACTCATTATTAGAAATATAGCAAACTTGTAAAATAGCACCTGATCCAGCACATCATTATTTACATTTTATTTATTATTATTTTTTTAATATTATGATTAGATGTGGTAGCTCAGTGGTTAAGGTGTTCGACTACTGATTTGAAGGTCATTGGTTCGAATCCTAGGTCCACCAAGTTGCCACTGCAGGGCCCCTGAGCAAGGCCCTTAACCCTCGATTGCTCAGGTGTATAAACTGAAATACAAAAATGTAAGTCACTCTGCATAAGAGCGTCTGCTAAATGCTGTAAATGTAAATGTAGATCTTGATGAAGATGAGGGTGTGAAATCTTTTTTTTTTTTTTTTTTCAAACACACCCAGGATTTAAAGAATAAGCTGACCAGGCACTCATCTGCTACGCTAAGTTTCTGTAGTGTGATATCTGAGGTCTGAATACTAACATGCACTTTTCAAGCGAAATTTTACTCAACTGTGAATATACAGCTTATAGAGAGTCTGGTGTTTTAGACTAGGATTTATACTCAGATTCTAGTACATTTTAGCACATTCCAGTTCAAATACTAGAATCTCAAGACTGGTGGAAATCAACATATACGTATGAGGCCACATTTAGGACTTTCTTTATTGTCTTTATTTCTTTAGAACATGTCTATGCATCCAAATGTAATTTTCCCAAACTAAAGCAGCACAAGCATGGCTCAGATAGCAGGTTTAGGAAAACATCGACTTGACTTGATGCAGAAGTTACTGTAGATTCCTAAACACTGCATGCCAGAGAGACAGCTGGATAGTCAAGACTTCCATTGAGGTTTATTATGGAGTCGAATCTTCCTCAAGGCTAACTGAGAGGCAGCATAATCATATAATTTGTTCTCGGGAGAGATGGCGAGTTGGTGACTGTAGCCACATGCTGACAGATAGGAATGAGTAAAAGCAAACATTTCAACTACCCAGCTTCAGTGAAGATAAATTTGGAAATGTTGTGCTGTGGAAAACAAGAATTTTGTTTTTCCTTAGACTTTGGTTTTTCTTTCTATCTATCTGTCTCTCTGTCTGTCAGTCTGTCTGTCTGTCTGTCTGTCTGTCTATCTATCTATCTATCTATCTATCTATCTATCTATCTATCTATCTATCTGTCTGTCTTTCTGTTGATTTATCTACTATCTATATCTTTATCTATCTATTTGTCAGTCTGTCTATGTCTGTCGATGTGTCTATCTATCTATCTATCTATCTATCTATCTATCTATCTGTCTATCTATCTATCTAGCTGTCTGTCTGTCTGTCTGTCTGTCTCTCTCTGTCTCGCTCTCTGTCTGTCTATCTATCTATCTATCTATCTATCTATCTATCTATCTATCTATCTATCTATCTATCTGTCTGTCTGTCTGTCTGTCTCTCTCTCTCTCTCTGTCTCACTCTCTCTCTGTCTATCTGTCTGTCTGTCAGTCTGTCTATGTTGATTTATCTGTCTGTCTGTCTGTCTGTCTGTCTGTCTGTCTTTCTGTCTGTCTGTCAACATTCTAATCCGTTTTAGTAATGTTTTCTACTTTTGTCCTTTTGCTTTATTTTTATTGACTCCTCCATAATAAAATACCCCAGAATAAATACCCTTACCCCCTGTGCCCTGAAGGTTCTATATGTTTATAGTTTATACTGTCTTGTAAATTCGGTCGCGTTCGGAAATTCTGACTGTGAGTAACTGAGAGTAATGGAGGCTTGTGACTTTCCTACCTGAGGACACGTTTCCCACCTTCTCCACTTCTGGTGGGTGTTAAATCTGGAGTGTCTCACTCTTTCCCGTCTGTGCTGCCCACCTATGAAGTGTTTTATTAGCTGTGGCAGCACTATTAACACGAGGAGGTACTTTTTCTGAAAAAGACTGAACCATGAAAGAGGACATTTTTCCCATACAGAACAGTGTTTGTAGAATTAGTCACCAAAACCAGGAAAAAATGAACAACTCTTTGGATATTTGTCAAAAAAGACGATGATTTATCGTGGGTTTGGCTCAGAGTACACGGTGTCCAAGGAGAAGTCTCATTTCCACTGTGTACAGGAAAGACATTGGATATAAAAATATAATGGACATCATTTTGTTTTTATTGCTTTATAATAATATTCAGCAATAAGAAAACTGTTTAAAGAAAACTTAAAACAAGTAAAAAGAAAACTTAAAGTAATAATATTAAAGAAAAATCAATAAAATGTTCAAATATTTTTAAACTTTATATTTAAAAAAGGTAGACAGTAGAATAAATAAAAAAATCTGTTTTACAGCAAGATAATAAATGACATTTTATTTATTTATTTATTTGTTTAAGTAATATAGTACATTTTATTTCTAAGTAATAATACATTTTATTTCATTAATATTGCTAAAATATAAGAGAAGTAAGCGGCTAATAAATGTACTGTTAAAAGTTATCAAAAAAAACAAGAAAATAAATGAAAAGAAAATAAGAAAACAGGATATGGATGCAAGAATTAATTAAAATATCATAAAATAAAACTCAAACACAGGAAGACTCGTTTAAAAACTATTAAAAGGTCTTTTTTAACTTTTTTAATGAAGGTCAAAAACTTCAACAGCAAAGGTGAAACTCCTTGGATATTTGTGTGTGTGTGTATGTGTGTATATATTTGTGTGTATATATGTGTGTGTAAGAAAATATGCTGAGTTGGAGGTAACACACCTGCATGGTGAGGACATTGCAGTTTTTTCCTTCTAAGCAGATGTAATCTTGACTTACTTTCCCAAACACTCAGCATTCCTGAGCGACACCACTGTCACACCACTGTCTCCGTCTTATATCTTATTTCTGTTTTTTACTGGTCTTCACACACACACACACACGCACGCACGCACACACGCACACACATACACGCACGCACGCACACACGCACACACACACACACACGCACACACACACACACATACACGCACGCACGCACGCACGCACGCACACACGCACACACATACACACACACACACGCGCGCACACACACACACACACACGCACACACACACGCGAACACACACACACACACACACAGACTCTTCTGACCATATCACACAGCACCACTAATCGCTCTGTTAACTCTTTAACAAAACGTTGATAAATAAGTGAGATCACATTATAGAAGAAGTCTTAATTTTTTTACATTTCCGCCATTTGGCAGACACTCTTATCCACAGAAACTTACATTTTTATTCAGCTGAGCAATAGAGGGTTAGGGGTCTTGCTCAAGGCCCCAGCAATTGCAGCTCGGTGGATCTAGGATTTAAACTCACAACCTCCCAGTTGGTAATCCAACACCTTGACCACTAGGATACTGAATCCCTACATTTGTCAATATACATCACAGCACTGTGAAATTCTTCCTTTGCATGTTCCATCTTTTCTTTGGAGGTTGGGGTCAGAGCACAGGATCAGCCATGATACAGCACCACAGGAGCAGAGAGGGTTAAGGGCCTTGTTCAAGGGTCCAACAGTGGCAGCTTGGCAGTGCTGGGGCTTGAACCCTGATCCTCCAATCAACAACCCAGAGCCTTAAACACTTCAGCCACACCACCGGTCTTATGTATTCTTTTTGCTTTGAAAAAAAAATTGCTTTGAAAAGTAATCGAGCATGAACATTTCTTTTTTTCTCCTCTTTAATGAGAGTCTGTAATGAGAGTCTGCTCTCTTCTATCAGCACAATGACAGACACAATAACACTCAACAGAATAACGGCCTCAGCCACGTATCCATCCATGACGTTTGGCTGACAGATAGGACAGTAGAAAGGACATTATTTATAATCACACTCTCCGGAGTTTATGGTAATTGACACCCTCTAGCATTCATAATAATTTATAATCTTTAAACTTTAATTCTGGACTGTCACTGACACTTTAACTCTGGACTTGCACAGCACAGTGCCACTTTATACACTTTATACACTCCATACACTATTTACACACCACACTTCACCTGGACATTCTATGGACACTTTAAACTCTGGACTTGCACAGCACAGTGCCACTTTATACACTATTTACACACCATACTGCACATTTATGTATATGTATATTTATGCATATGTATATACATTATTTCTTCATCTGTATTTTCATATTTTTATATAGTTTTCTTATATAGTTTATACTTTTTATTATTTTATTCTTATTATTTCTTGCTTCTTTTTTTTTTAATACTTTTTATATATATATTTTTTTATGCTTATATACCGGACAGTTGCATAAAGCATTTCACTGCATATTGTATCCTGTATGTATGTGTATGTGACAAATAAAATTTGATTTGATTTTGATTTGATTTGATAATCACACCCTTCAGTGTCACCCAAATGAGGATGAGGTTCCCTTTCGAGTCTGGTTCCTCTCAAGGTTTCTTCCTCTTCCATCTAAGGGAAGAAAGATTCCTCACCTTAGTTGCCTTAGGCTTGTTCATTAGAGATAAATACAAACAAATCTACAAATTGTATATATCTGCTTTCAGACAATGTCCATTGTTAAAAAACACCCCAAAATATTACTAGTATATGAAAGCACTGTTGTACCTTTCACTATTTTAAGCACTCAAAATCTTGTCCTTCCCCTCAAAGATTGTGGTTATGGTGGATGCTGGCTGTTCTTGTTCTATAGCAAGATCGGTCGTTCTTGCACCTGCCGATTTTAGGCAACTTTCTTTGGACCCATGGTGCTATTTCTATTGCTAAATCTTGCAGAAAAATAAAAAAAAAACACAAACACCAGAAATGTCATGCTGCTAAGCTTGGGCTAAAAACAGAGCAGGACACCCATGCCGCCAATCTTTCAACAAAAAAAACGTGTGAAAAATCATGCAGTTTTTGAACACATGTCAAAGGCAACGTTGGTGTCGTGGGTTACGACAAAATTCGTAAAATTTGTAAAATCGTTCGGTTGGCTTTGCTTGGCTTTGCTCTACTTTCCAAACCTTTTCTTTTTTTCTTTAATCAGCAAAAAGAAATGTACACACTAATTGGTTGTTAAAGACCTTACCGATTAGCATAGCAACCTGACGCTACTTACGTTTGTGGGGAAGTCGTGGCCTAATGGTTAGAGAGTTTGATTCTTAACCCCTTGTGGGTTCGAGTCTCGGGCCGGCCACGACTGAGGTGTCCTTGAGCAAGGCACCGAACCGAAGCATAAATGGCTGCCCACTGCTCCGGGTGTGTGTTTACGTTGTGTGTGTGTCTGTTCACTGCTGTGTGTGTGCACTTTGGATGGGTTAAACGCAGAGAACGAATTCTGAGTATGGGTCACCATAATTAGCTGTATGTCACGTCACGTCACGTCACGTCACGTCATGTCACGTCACATCACGTCACTAATAATCTGGTTCTGATTTGACTGAAGAATCTCTAAGTATTTCTAAATGTTAGTTAAAATGTAATTTATGTATTGATATTATAATGGAATTATTAACATTTCCTTTTACGGCATTTAGCGAGACGGATTTATTCAAAGCGACTTTTTTATTCACAGCGACATTTATCTCATTTATACATCTAAGCAGTTGAATGTTAAGGGCCTTGCTCAGGGGCCCAGCAGTGGCAGCTTCCTTATCAGTAGTCTAACACATTACCCAGTGAGCTACCACTTCCCCTATCATTAAAAGACTGGGAGCGCTATTTAGCAAAAATACTCTGGAAGAACCTTGTGGCTAAATGCTAATGCTAAGCAGTTTTCTATGCTGCATTAACAACACACACATACATGTAGGAACACCTATACACCTGCTTGTTTATATATTTATACAATCATACAGTCTACAGTATAGATAACATACAGTATAGAAAATCATACAGTTTTAGTGTCAGCTCATAGACGCTGGTACCATCATGAACGGGTTGAGGATCTCAGATACCGCTGATCTCTTGACGTGTTCACACACAACATCATTTGTTAGCTGAGCAGAGCATCTGTTGTAGGCAACTCCTCAGTAAGAACGTCACCTAGCCTTCTAGCGTTTGCTTTCTAGTTTCTTCTAAAGTAAAGTTGATGTAAATTTTGTTCTTTGGATTTTTTGCTAATTACAAAGCTAAGCACTATGTTCTTTCTACAGGTTAGGAAGTTAAAATGTGTGTGTGTGTGTGTGTAAAACAGAGAGAGTTAGAGAGTGTGTGTATATGTGTGTGTGTGTGTGTATGTGTGTGTGTGTGAAAAACAGAGAGAGTTAGAGAGTGTGTGTGTGTGCATGTGTGTGTGTGTGTGAAAAACAGAGAGAAAGAGTGAGTGTGTGTGTGTGTGTGTGTGAAAAACAGAGAGAGAGACAGAGAGAGAGAGAGAAAGAGAGAGTGTGTGTGCGTGTGTGTGTGAAAAACAGAGAGAGAGAGTGAATGTGTGTGTGTGTGTGTGTGTGTAAAACAGAGAGAGTTAGAGAGTGTGTGTATGTGTGTGTGCATGTGTGTGTGTGAATAACAGAGAGAGAGAGAGAGAATGTGTGTGTGTGTGTGAAAAACAGAGCGAGAGAGAGACAGAGAGAGAGAGAGAAAGAGAGTGTGTTATGTGTGTGTGTCTGTGTGCGTGTGTGTGAAAGAAAGTGAGAGAGAGAAAGTGGGAGAAATGCTTTATGCCCAGATGCTTTATGCCCAGATGTGTGTGTTTATTTGTGTGTGTGTCTCTTTGTGTGTGTGTGTGTGTGTGTGTGTGTGTGTGTGTGTGTGTGTGTGTGAAAGAAAGTGAGAGAGAGAAAATGGGAGAAATGCTTTATGCCCAGATGCTTTATGCCCAGATGTGTGTTTGTTTGTTTGTGTGTGTGTCTCTGTGTGTGTATGTGTGTGTGTGTCTGTGTGTGTATGTATATGTATGTGTGTGTGTGTTGTTAGTAAGCAGAAAAAAGCGTACATGAGTCAAGTGCTTGGCTGTTCTATCCTGATTCTGCACACAGCTTCCAGAGAAAGGCATTAACACACAGGGAAGGACCATCTGGTGCTGAGTGTGTTTTAGCTGTAAGGTTTAGTAATGGGTCGTGTGCAGGAAACAAGCATGGCTGACTAGAGCTGAGCTGAGCTGGGACACCTCTCAATCTCTCTCTCTCTCAATCTCTCTCTCTCTCTCTCAATCTCTCTCTCTCTCTCTCTCAATCTCTCTCTCTCTCTCTCTCTCTCTCTCAATCTCTCTCTCTCTCTCTCTCTCAATCTCTCTCTCTCTCTCTCTCTCTCTCTCTCTCTCAATCTCTCTCTCTCTCTCTCTCAATCTCTCTCTCTCTCTCTCTCTCTCTCTCAATCTCTCTCTCTCTCTCTCTCTCTCTCTCTCTCTCAATCTCTCTCTCAATCTCTCTCTCTCTCAATCTCTCTCTCTCTCTCTCTCTCAATCTCTCTCTCTCTCTCTCTCTCTCTCTCTCTCTCTCTCTCTCTCTCTCTCTCTCTCAATCTCTCTCTCTCTCTCTCTCTCTCAATCTCTCTCTCTCTCTCTCTCTCTCTCTCTCTCTCTCAATCTCTCTCTCTCTCTCTCTCTCAATCTCTCTCTCTAGCTCTCTCTCTCTCACTGTAGTTCATACATTATTGGCATAGGTGTATTATTTGAACAAGTGTTGATTATCATACAATTGCAATTCTATAAAAAACAATTAAGAATTAGTTAAAAAAAATAAAACAAATAAACAAAAAAATAAACAGAAACAAACAAAAAGAACAATAAATC